>NC_037677.1:71269090-71555196 GCF_003255815.1 Theropithecus gelada | reverse complement strand
CAGAATGCAGCATATAAACAGAACCAAAGACAAAAACCACATGATTATCTCAATAGATGCAGAAAAGGCCTTTGACAACAGCCCTTCATGCTAAAAACTCTCAATAAATTCGGTATTGATGGAACGTATCTCAAAATAATAAGAGCTATTTATGACAAACCCACAGCCAATATCATACTGAATGGGCAAAAACTGGAAAAATTCCCTTTGAAAACTGGCACAAGACAGGGATGCCCTCTCTCACCACTCCTATTCAACATAGCGTTGGAAGTTCTGGCTAGGGCAATCAGGCAAGAGAAAGAAATCAAGGGTATTCAGTTAGGAAAAGAAGAAGTCAAATTGTCCCTGTTTGCAGATGACATGATTGTATATTTAGAAAGCCCCATTGTCTCAGCCCCAAATCTCCTTAAGCTGATAAGCAACTTCAGCAACATCTCAGGATACAAAAACAATGTGCAAAAATCACAAGCATTCTTACACACTAGTAACAGACAGACAGAGAGCCAAATCATGAATGAACTCCCATTCACAATAGCTTCAAAGAGAATAAAGTACCTAGGAATCCAACTTACAAGGGATGTAAAGGACCTCTTCAAGGAGAACTACAAACCACTGCTCAGTGAAATAAAAGAGGACACAAACAAATGGAAGAACATTCCATGCTCATGGATAGGAAGAATCAATATTGTGAAAATGGCCATACTGCCCAAGGTAATTTATAGATCCAATGCCATCCCCATTAAGCTACCAATGACTTTCTTCACAGAATTGGAAAAAACTGCTTTAAAGTTCATATGGAACCAAAAAAAGAGCCTGCATTGCAAAGACAATCCTAAGCCAAAAGAACAAAGCAGAGACATCATGCTACCTGACTTCAAGCTATACTACAAGGCTCAGTAACCAAAACAGCATGGTACTGGTACCAAAACAGAGATATAGACAAATGGAACAGAACAGAGCCCTCAGAAATAATACCACACATCTACAACCATCTGATCTTTGACAAACCTGAGAAAAACAAGAAATGGGGAAAGGATTCCCTATTTAATAAATGGTGCTGGGAAAATTGGCTAGCCATAAGTAGAAAGCTGAAACTGGATCCTTTCCTTACTCCTTATACGAAAATTAATTCAAGATGGATTAGAGACCTAAATGTTAGACCTAAAACCATAAAAACCCTAGAAGAAAACCTAGGTAATACCATTCAGGACATAGGCATGGGCAAGGACTTCATGTCTAAAACACCAAAAGCAATGGCAACAAAAGCCAAAATTGACAAATGGGATCTAATTAAACTAAAGAGCCTCTGCACAGCAAAAGAAACTACCATCAGAGTGAACAGGCAACCTACAGAATGGGAGAAAATTTTTGCAATCTACTCATCTGACAAAGGGCTAATATCCAGAACCTATAAAGAGCTCAATCAAATTTACAAGAAAAAAACAACCCCATCAAAAAGTGGGCAAAGTATATGAACAGACACTTCTCAAAAGAAGACATTCGTACAGCCAACAGACACATGAAAAAATGCTCATCATCACTCACCATCAGAGCAATGCAAATCAAAACCACAATGAGATACCATCTCACACCAGTTAGAATGGCAGTCATTAAAAAATCAGGAAACAACAGGTGCTGGAGAGGATATGGAGAAATAGGAACACTTTTACACTGTTGGTGGGACTGCAAACTAGTTCAACCATTGTGGAAAACAGTGTAGCAATTCCTCAAGGATGTAGAACTAGAAATACCATTTGATCCAGCCATCCCATTACTGGGGATATACCCAAAGGATTATAAGTCATGCTGCTATAAAGACACATGCACACATATGTTTATTGCGGCACTATTCACAATAGCAAATCAACCCAAATGTCCATCAGTGACAGACTGGATTAAGAAAATGTGGCACATATACACCATGGAATACTATGCAGCCATAAAAAAAGCATGAGTTTGTGTCCTTTGTAGGGACATGGATGCGGCTGGAAACCATCATTCTCAGCAAACTATCGAAGAACAGAAAACCAAATACCACATGTTCTCACTCATAGGTGGAAATTGAACAATGAGATCACTTGGACACAGGAAGGGGAACATCACACACCAGGTCCTATTGTGGGGAGGGGGGTGGGGAGGGATAGCATTAGGAGATATACCTAATGTAAATGATGAGTTAATGGGTGCAGCACACCAACATGGCACATGTATACATATGTAACAAACCTGCACGTTGTGCACATGTACCCTAGAACTTAAAGTATAATAAAAAATAGATTAATGAAAATTATACAATATTTATTTATAATTATTAATATTATTAATAAATATTACACAACATGGAGAAAAATTTTTTTAAATAAACAGAACCTTATGGAGCTATGAGAATTACCAAAAGTTCTAACATCAATGTCATGTCATCAGAGTTTTACAAAGACAGAAGTAAGCACACGGGCCAGAAAAATCATTTGAAGTTACAATGGCTGAAAAGGTCCTGAATTTGACAAAAACAAAAAAACAAAAAAACAAAAAAACAACCCATAATTTTTTATGTTCAAGAAGCCTGGTGAATCCAAAATGGAAGAAAACCAAAGAAATTCATGCCCAAACACAGTATAATCAAACTGCTGTAAACTAAAGGCAAACAATATTCCTGAACAGCCAGATGAAAGCAATGTGCTTCATAAAGAGGAACAAGAAATCAAATAATTGTAAATTTATTGTTAGAATCCACCAAGGCTAGAAGGAAGTGATACAAGATTTTAAAGAGCTAAAAGAGGCCAGGCGCAGTGGCTCACGCCTGTAATCCCAGCACTTTGGGAGGCCAGGACAGGAGGGCGGATCACGAGGTCAGGAGATTGACACCATCCTGGCTAGCACGGTGAAACCCCGTCTCTACTAAAATACAAAAAATTAGCCGGGCCTGGGGGCGTGTGCCTGTAGTCCCATCTGCTGGGGAGGTTGAGGCGGGAGAATGGCCTGAACTCAGGAGGCGGAGCTTGCAGTGAGCGGAGATCACGCCACTTGCACTCCAGCCTGGGTGACAGAGAAAGACTCTGTCTTAAAAAAAAAAAAAAAAAAGAAAGGAAAAAAAAATAGAGCTAAAAGAAAGGAACAGTCGACTCCAGAATTTATATCCAGTGAAAATATTCCATATCCGGTGAATATTCTATTGTCAAGAATGAAAGTGAACATTTATCAACATAGAAAAACTAAGAAAATTGTCACAAGCATAACTACTCTAAAAGAAATGCTAAAGGAAATTATTCAGTGAAAAAAAATACATTGGAAGGAAACTTGGACATGGGGAATGAATGAAGGAATAATAACAGAAATGCAAAACAATTAGTAAACATAATAGACTATTCTTTTTTTCTTAAATTATTTAAACTATATATGATGATTGGAAACAAAAATTGTAGCCCAAGTATTTAATACATGTGAAAACTACATCATTAAAAAGGAGAGGTGAAAAAGTTTATTTCATGGTAAGGTTTCTATATTTCACTTATAGAGGCAAAATACTAATTCTAATTAGACTGTGAAAATTTAGTGTATATATATATTATATATGTAATTTAAATATATGTATTTAATACCTGAAGTAATCACACACAAAAAAATTTTTACAAGGAGATATAGTCAAAAGCTTACTAGATAAATTATAACAGAATTCTAAAAAAAAATTAAATATTCAAAGAAGGCAGAAGAGGGAAAAAGAAGAACCAACAAAAGAAAACAAAAACAAAAATGGAGAGAACAAATGGAAAACATTAGTAAAATGGTAGACTTAATCTAAACATACTGAAAATTATATTAAATGGAAATGGTTTAAACCTGTCAATTGAAGGATAGAGATTGTCAGAAAACAAAAAATAAAACCCAATTACATGTGGTCTGTAAGAAACGCACTTTAAATATAATGATATAGGCAGGTTAAAAGTAAAAGGATGGTAAAGATATACCATGGAAACCCTAATCAAAACAAGTGGGTGGCTATATTAATGTCACAGTAGTCATCAGAACAAGGAAAATTATCAGGGATAAAGAGCTACATTACATAATGATAAAGGGTCAATTCACCAAGAAGACGTAACAATCCTGAATGTGCATGCACTTTATAGCAACACTTCAAAACATATGAAATAAAAACTCATAAAGCTGAAATGAGAAATGGAGACACAGTTATGATTGTATGTTTCAACAAGCCTCCCTCGATAACAGAACAAGTAGAGAAAATTAAAGGATTTAAAATCGCTAAACAAAATCCCATCTACTAACTGAAATGAACTTGATATTTATAGGATACTCCACACAATAATAGCAGAATACAAAATTTTTTCAAGTGTACATAAAACATTCATCAAGCTAGGTCATATCCTGAATAATAAAACAAACCTTAAAAAGTTGAAACACACTGGAATAATACAAATTATATAATTTCAACAAATAAATAACAGAAAGACAATTGAATCTCTAAACAATTGAAAATTAAATAACATATTCCAAAATAGTCAATAGATTAAACAATATTTCTCAAGAGAAAATTAGAAAGTATTTTGAGTTTAATTAAGATAAAAAACGGACAATTTAAAAAGTTTTGGATATAGTGATTAGAGTAGAATTTATAACAGTAAATGTTTCTCTTATTTTAAAGTAAATGTTTCTATTATGATCAAAGAAAGGTCATAAATCAATCACCTAAACTCCACCTCGAGAAACTAAAAAAAGAATAAAATAAACCCAAAACAAGTAAAAGAAAGGAAATAATAAAGATAAGAGCAGAAAGCAAAGAAATTGAAACCAGAAACACAATAGAGGAAATCAATAAAGCCAAAAGCTTGTTCTTTAAGAAAAGATCAATAACATTGGTTTAGCCAAACCAACAAAGAAAAAAGGAGAGAAGATGCAAATTATCAATATCAGGAATGAAAGAGGAGATATCATTATTTAATATTCCAGATCCTGAGAACATTTTAAAAAGTAAGAAAATACTATGAACAACTCTGTATACATAAATTTGACAACTTACATGAAATAGAACAAGTCCATGAAAGCTATAAACAACCAAAACACACTCTCAAATAGCTAACCTGAATAGTCCCTGCACCTATTAAGGAAATATGTAGTTGGAAAAAACAAAACCAAGAACAAGAAACCTGATGCTCACATGGTTTCACTGATTTATTTTCCAAACACTAAAAAAAAATAAATAAATCCCACCAATTCTATATAATGTCTTCTAGAAAGCAAAAGAAAGAAATATTTGCCAATTCATTTTATAAAGCCAGCATTACCCTCATTCCCAAACTAGACAAAGACAGGACCAAAAAAGAAAGAAAAGAAAAAAAGAAAAGAGAACCACAGACCAATATTCCTAATACACCTTTATATAAGAGTACTTACATCTATGAGTCTATGATGTAAGAGATGTAAAAATACTCCACAAAATAATGATAAACAAATATATATACATATAATGACTATGATCCATGTGGGATTTATCCCAGGAATGCAGAATTGGTTCAATATTCTAAAATCAATTTATATAATCCACCACGTTACCAAACCAAAGAAGAAAAACTTCTCATAATTATACAAGTTGATACAGAAAAAAACATTTCACAAAACACAATGTCTATTCACATTACAAACATTCAGCAAACTAGAAATAAAAGGGAACTTCCTTAACTATATAAAGGTCATCTAAGAAAAATCCTCAGGCTCAAGTTATACTTTATGCTGAGGAACTGAATCTTTTTCTCCACAATTGGGACCAAAGCAAGGATTATACTCTCACTAATCCTATTCATCATCATACTGAAAGTCTTAGCTAATGCAAAAAAGACAAGAAAAAGAAACAAACAGCCAGGTATTGTGGTGTAATTCCAGCACTTTGGGAGGCTAAGGTAGGAGGATCACTTGAGCCTAGGAGTTTGAGACCAGCCTGGGCAACATAGTGAGACTTCACCTCTACAAAAAATAACAAAATAGCTGGTCCTGGTGGCACAGGCCTGTAGTCCCAACTACTTGGGAGGCCAAGGCAGGATTTTAGCTTGAGTCCAGGAGGTCAAGGTTTCAGTGAGCCATGATCATTGCACTCCAGTCTGGGTGATGGGGGGAGACCCTGTCTCAAAAAAAAAAAAAAAAAAAAAAGAGAAAGAAAGAAAGATTGGGAAGGAAGAAATAAATCTGATATTATATAGAAAATTGTCCATATATGATTGTCTGTAGAGGAAATCCGATGGACTCCATATAAAAGTTTCTATAACTAATTTAGCAAGATTGCAGAATACAAAATCGACACAAAAATCAATCATATCTATGTATGTTAATAATAAGCAAATCAAAACAGAAATCAACAAAATACTAGCAATTGCTATAGCTCCAAAACAAGTACTTAGCTATCAATCTACAAATTATTTGTAGCCTTAAATTCGCAAAATACTGATGAAAGAAATCAAAGAAGACCTAAATGAAAAAGAGAGATTGGCTTTTCTTGGGTCTGTTGGGTCATTCTCAATGGGTTGAGAGACTCCAATATAATTAAGATGTCAATTTTCCCCAAACTGATATAGAGATTTAATGCAATTCCAGGCAGATTTTTTTTTGTAAATATAGGAAAGGTAATCCTAAAATTTATACGGGAAGGGAAAGTTTTTAAGACTTATAATAAAGCTATAGTAATCAAGACGTAGTATTGATGAAGAGACAGACACATAAACCAATGGAATACAATAGATAGTTCAGGGAAAGATGCACACAAATATGACCAATTCATATTGGACCAAAGCAGAAATACAATTCAATGAAGAAAATAATAACCTTTTCAACAAGTGATGATAGAACAATTAAAGACACATAAAAATCGACATAAACCTCACAACACACATACAAAAGTTACAAATGGATGATAAACAACATCAGCAAAGTTCTAGGATACTAAATCAATGCACAAAACTTGGGAGCAATTCTATACACCAGTAACATTCAAGCTGTGAGCCAAATCAAGAACACAATTCCAATCACAACAGCCACAGTAAGAATACAATACCTAGGAATACAGCTAACCAAAGAGGTGAGATATCTCTACAATGAGAATTACAAAACACTGCTGAAAAAAATTAGAGACAATACAAATAAAAAGGAAAATATTCCGTGCTCATGGAGAAGAAGAATCTATATCATTAAAATGGCTATATGGCCTAAAGTAATTTACAGATTCAGTGGTATTCCTATCAAACTACCAACATTTTTCACAGAATTAGAAAAAACTATTATAAAATTCATACAGAACCAAAAGAGAGCCTGAATAGCCAAAGAAATGCTAAGCAGAAAGAACAAAGCTGGAGGCATCATGTTACCTGATTTCAAACTATACTACAAGGCTGCAGTAACCAAAACGGTATGGTTGTGGTACAAAAACAGACACACAGACCAATGAAACAGGCTAGAGAACCTACAAATAAAACCACACATCTACAATCATCTGATTTTTGATAAAGTTGACAATAACAAGCAATGGGGCTGGGTGCAGTTGCTCACAACTCTAATCCCAGCACTTTGGGTGGCCAAGGCAAGCAGATTGCTTGAGCCCAGGAGTTCAAGACCAGCCTTGGCATCATGGCAAAACCCGGTCACTACAAAAGAAACAAAAATACAAAAAATTAGCTGGATGTAGTGGCATGTGCCTATGGTTCCAGCTACTCAGGAGGCTGAATCAGGAGGATCGCCTGGGCCCAAGAAGTTGAGGTTGTGTTGAGCTATGATCATTCCACTGCACTCAGCCTGGGTGACAGTGGAATGAGACCCTGTATCAAAAAACAAAACAAGAAACAAAACCCAAAATAAAACCCAAGCAATGGGGGAAAAATTTCCTATTCTATAAGTGGTGCTGGGATAATTGGCTAGCCATATGCAGAACGTTGAAATTGAACTCCTTCTTTTCACCTTATACAAAAATCAACTCAAGTTGGATTAAAGACTTAAATATAAAACCTGAAACTACAAAAACCCTAGAGGAAAACCTAGGAAATACAATTCTAGGAATTGGCCCTGGCAAAGATTTCATGACAAAGACTCCAAAAGCAATTGCAATGAAAACAAAAATTGACAAATGGAACGTAATTAAACTGAAGAGTTTCTGCACAGCAAAAGAAGCTATCAACAGAGTAAAGAGATAACCTACAGAATGGGAGAAAATTTTTTCAAGCTATGCATCCGGAAAAGGTTTAATATCCAGAATCTATAAGGAACTTAAATCAACAAGCATAAAACAAACAATCCTATTTAAAATTGGACAAAAGACATGAACACACATTTTTCAAAAGAAGACATACATGTGGCTAACAAGCATATGAAAAATGTTCAACATCACTAATCAACAGCGAAATGCAAATGAAAGTCATAATGAGATATCATCTCAAACCAGTCAGAATGCCTATTATTAAAAACTCAAAAAATAACAGATGCTGGCGAGGTTGCAGAGAAAAGGAAACACTTACGTTCTGCTGGTGGGAGTGTAAGTTGGCTCAGTCACCGTGGAATGCAGTTCCATGATTTCTCAAATAATTTAAAACAGAATTATCATTTGACCTAGCAATCTCATTATTCAGTATATACCCAAAGGAATATAAATTGCTCTACCATTAAGACACATGCATGCATCTATTTCACACAGCACAATTCACAATAACAAAGACATGGATTCAACCTAGATGCTCATCAGCAGTGAACTGGATTTAAAAAAGTAGTATATATATACTATGGAATACTATGCAGCCATGAAACAGATTAAAATCATGTCCTTTGCAGCAATGCAAATGGAGCTGGAGGCCATTATCCTAAGCAAATTAACACAGGAACAAAAAACCAAATACTGTGTGTTCTCACTAAGTGGGAGCTAAACTTGGAGTACACATGGACACAAAGATGGGAACAATAGACACAGGGGCTTATTTGAGAGTAGAGGACAAAGGAGGGTGAGGATCCAAAAACTATCAGACGACAAAATAATTTGTATACCAAACCCCAGTGACATGCAATTTACCCATGTAAGAAACTCGCATATGTACTCCCTGAACCTAAAATAAAAGTTGGAGGGGGAAAAATGGATGATAAACTTAATGTAAAGCTATAAAAACTTTGAAAGAAAACACAAGAAAATCTTTATCAATAGCAATTACCACAGCTCCAAAAAATAAAATAAAATAGAAGAAATACTTAGCTATAAATCTACAAATCATGGGGTTAGGCAAAGCCTTCTTAGATATGACACCAAAAACACAATCCATTTTTCTTTAAAAAGAATAAACTGGACTACATCAATATTAAAGACTTTTCCTCTGCAAAATACCAAGAGAATAAAAGGCAAATTATATACTAAGAGAAATATTTGCCATGTATATGACAAGGAACTTGTATCCATAATATATAAATACTGTCAAAACTTAATAGTAAGAAAATAAGCTACCCAGTTTTAAAATAGGCAAAGAATTTGAACTACACTTAACCAAAGAGAATATACAGATGGTAAAGAAGCACAGGGAAAGATGCCCAACACCATTAGTTATTATGGAAATGCAAATTAAAGCCATGATGATACCACCAGAAACCTGTTAGAATGGCTGAAATAAAAAAATATCGACAATACCAAGTTCTGAGAATGATGCAAAGCAGCTGGAACTGTCATATATTACTGAAGGGAACAAGACATGTTATAGGCACTATGGAAAACAGCTTGCCAGTTTCTTATAAAATTAAACATACGCTTAACTTATGGCCCAGCAACCCCACTCCTAGGTATTTACCCAAGAAAAATGAAAACTTGTATTTCACACAAAAATCTGCATATGAATGTTTATAGTAGCTCTAGTCATAACTACCAAAGACTGGAAACAACTCAAATGTCTTGAAACAGATCAATGGATAAACAAACTGTGGTACATCCAGATGATAAAACATTACTCAGCAGTAGAAAGGAATGAATGCTTGATACTTGCAACAACATGCATCAATATCAAAGGCATTTTGCTGAATGAAAGAAATCGGTCTCACATACAAATGGCCAACAGATATATGAAAATGTGCTCAATATCACTAATCATCAGGGAAATACAAATTAAAGTCACAATAGAATGTCTCCTCACACCTGTTTGAATGGCTACTATCAAAAATGAAAGTTAAGTTTTAGAGACAATGTGGAGAAAAAGGAAACTTGTTACACTGTTGGTGTGAACGTAAATTAGTACAGTCATTATGGAAAAACAGTATAGGAGTTCCTCAAAAGATTAAAAATATAATTACCATATGATCTCACCAGCAACCCCACTTCTGAGTATGTATCCAAAGGAATTGAAATCAGTACGTCAAGGCAGTATCTGCACTTCCGTGTTTGTTGCAGCGTTATTCACAATAGCCAAGATACGGAAGCAAACTGTGTCCACCAATAGATGAATGGATAAAGAAAATGTAGTGTATAATACACAATGAAATACTACTCAGCCTTAAAATATAAGAAAATTCTTTCATCTGCAACAACATGGATGAACCTGGAAGATATTATGTTAAGTGAGATAAGTCAGGCACAGAAAGACAAATACTGAATGAGCTTATTTGTCTACGGAACCTAAAAAACTAAAACTCATAGAAGTAGCAAGTGGAATGGTGATTACCAGAGGCTGGTGGGGGGAAAGGGAAGGGTGAGGATAAGAAAGGGAAGATAATTGTCAAAGGGTACAAAGTTTCCATTAGACAAGCAGGAATAAGTTTCAGGCTCTATTGCACAGCATGGCTACTATAGCTAATGATAAAGGTTACATATTTCAAAACTGCTAAAAGGGTTGATTTTAAATGCTTTCACCACAAAAAATATGATAAGTATATGAAATGATGAATGTTAATTAGCTAGATGTAATCATTCTACAATGCATAAATAATTCATGACATGACATTGTACCTGGTCTATAATTATTATTTGTCAATTAAAAATAAAATAAAATGATTAGGCACGGTGGCTCACTCCTGTAATCCCAGCAGTTTGGGAGGCTGAGGCAGGCGGATCACTTGAGGTCAGGAGTTCAAGACCAGCCTGGCCAACATGGTGAAACCCTGTCTCTACTAAAAATACAAAAATTAGCCCATCATGTTGGTGCACATCTGTAATCCCAGATACTTAGGAGGCTAAGGCATGAGGATCACTTGAACATGGGAGGCAGAGGTTGTAGTGAGCTGAGATTGCTCCATGGCACTCCAGTCTGGGCAACAGAGTGAGACTCCGTTTCAAAAATAAATAAATGAAATGAAATGAAATAAAATACAACAAAACTTAAAAAAAAGGAATCAGTTTGAAATGGCCACCTACTATATGATTCCATTTGTATGTCATTCTGGAAAACACAAAACTGTAGTGATGAGAAAAGATCAATGGTTGTCAGAGGCTATGGACAAGAGGAAGATGTGTCTAAAACAGGAGCAGCACAGGGAATTTTGGCAGTGATGGACCTATTCTATGTCCTGCTGGTGGTAAAGGTTTACATGAATCTATATATGTGTGTATATATACATACATATATACACATATATGTATATGTACATGTTTATACACACATATGTATGTATATATGTATATGCATGCGTATGTATGTATAAATAATATACACATGCATATGTGTATATATACTCTGTAAACATATAGATTCTATATATAACACATGTAATCTATATATGTGTTAACTCTACATCAAAAAAATCAATTTTATTGGATGTCAACTTTAAAAATAAAGAAAATAGAGCAAAAATTCATACTTAGTATTTCAAATATTTTTAAAGGAGGAAATATTATTCATGAAGAAAACAATACATTGTGAAACATAAAAACTGGCAGAACTGAAACAGTATCATGTGAGTGTGAACTTTTTTTAGAAGCCAGCGATTAAGTAACTTGACAAAAAGACACATATTTAATAAGAGACACTAGTGGGATTTGAATGCAAGTCCCCTGACTTGTACTACAGAAAAATTTTTACAGAACTATCTCACAAAGCACCCATGCTGAGTGGGAAAGAGCCCTGGATTCGGACTCAACATGCTTGTATTTGAATCTTGGCTCCATCCTGCCTTCTAGCTTTGAATCTGTTGCCTCTTCTGTAAAATGAGATTAATAGCAGGATCTACCTTATACAATTTTGTCACATGTATGTAAAATGCTTCATGTATCCCCGGCATAGGAGCGTTCAAGAAACGGCAGCTGTTTACCTCTCGCAGCCTTAGTTTCTTCCCTGGTAACATAGAAATGACACCCGCGCTGTGAGCGATTTAAAAACTGTGCTACAAATATGTTCTTTGGCTGGCATGTTAGTATTTGCACAAAGAACACAAGTCCTTGAGGTTTATATTTGGTTACAGAAATGGATGAAGTAAATTGAATTTAGGTGTGTTTGATTCAAAACACAGTCTTCCTTTCACCCCCACCCCACCTCCAACTCCTTTCTCATTTTTTGTTGCATAATGAATGCTTTCTGAGTACATGTCCATAACTATTTTAAAACATCAAGATTTTCTTCATCGAGATTTTATATATACGTATGTGTTTGTGTGTATTAAAATATGTGTATGTATTCCTGTATGGCCTGCAGAACCACATGGATATGGTTTGGATCTCTGTCCCCACCCATATCTGATGCTGAATTGTGATTCCCAGTGTTGGAGGTGAGGCCTGGTGGGAGGTGATTGGATCATGGGGGGGAAGATTTCTTGTGAATGGTTTAGCCCCATCATCTTGGTACTGTCCTCACGATAGTGAGTTCCTGTGAGATGTGGTCGTTTAAAAACAGGTAGCACTTTCCCCCTCACTCTCTCACTCCCGCTCTGGTCATGTGATGTGCCTGCTCCCCCTTCGCCTTCTGCCATGATTGTAAGTTTCCTGAGGCCTCTCCAGAAGCCAGCAGAGCCAGCATCATGCTTCCTGTATAGCCTGCAGAACCATGAGCCAATTAAGCATCTTTTCTTTATAAATTACCCACTCTCACATATTTCTTTGTAGCAATGCAAGCACAGACTAATACATATATAATCTAGGCTCAACGACAAGGAAAAGCAATTAAGATCAGGAACAAGAGGAAGGCAGAGGGAAGCGAGAGGAGCAGAGAAAAAGCCTCCTAGAATAACTTTTCTGAGCAAAGCGACTCTGGTTAGCTTTTTGCTTTTACGTACTTGTGAAGCAGCAGCACACATTGCAAGCACCCTGATTATTATTATAAATATAGATCACCTCGATTACTGTAAGTGATGTTGCTTAATACAATGGATAGCAGCTTTTTAAAACAGGCAAAGCTCTTTTCCAAGTATTGACGTCAGCAGGACCTTGTAATTGTTCCTCTTACTGGTTCAACTGCCACTACAGCCACAGATGTCCCCAGCAAGCATGACAGGGACTGCCACTTTTCCACACTGCAACATAGACTCACAGAAACTGCCCTCTGCTTGGGGTTGGTAGGGTTGGTAGCGACCTCTGCCTCTAGCTTATTAGCTGTGTGCATCATTTTCCGTTAGAGGTGTAAGATGGTTGGGAGAAGCGGATCAAGGTGTGCTTAGGTAGGAAACGTTTGTTTTATCTCTTTTCTCAGTTGAATTTACAAAATTCAGTGTTAGAACTCACCTCAGTTCACCTGTAAGGTAGGCATTGGTGCTGTCTTTATTCATAGACAGAGGAAATGCCTGCCTGGTTTAATTCTTTAGGTGAGAATCGGCGAGCCCTTTTCTCCTACTCCAACTCATTCTCCCACCAGCCCTGACATGTTGCTAGAAATATCAGGATTGTTAAATCTGGATTAATATTTTGGCTACATTTAATCTTTTGGCCTTTTAGCAAAGAGTAGGACCTAGAGAAAAAGAGATCCAGGAAAGACAAGTTTTGGCAGGAACATTAAAGGTAAGATAGAAAAAGGGATTAGAAGCAGCAAGGAATGATGGGGTTCAGAGGTGTTCAGGGTGCTGGGCAGAGATGAGGAACAGTCAGAAAGGAAGAGAACACAAATAAAAATGGAAGTTGCTCAACACGATTTTGACCACTCCATCAGAAGAAACTTACTTAGATATCACTTCATACCTGTTAGGATGGCTTTCATCAAAAAGACAAAAGATAAGTGTTGGTGAGTGTGGGAAGAAAGGAAACTCTAGCACCCTGTTGGTGGGAATGTGGATTGATTCAGCCACTGCAGAAAACAGCATGGAGGTTCCTAAAGAAATTAAAAATAGAGGTGGTGGACATGACCCAGCAATCCCTCTTCTGGGTATATACCCAAAAGAAATGAAATCACTACATTGTAAAGAAATCTGTGCACTCGCATATTTATTGCAGCCTTATTCACAATAGCTAAGATACGGAAACAACTAAAGTGTCTGTCGACGTATCCACTGTTAAAAAGAAATTGTGGCGTCTTTATAAACAATGGAATATTATTCAGCCTTAAAAAAGAAAGAGATCTTGCCATTTGTGACAACAGGGATGAACCTAATTGACATTAGAAGTGAAATAAGCCAGGAACAGAAAGAAAAATACTGCATGACCTCCCTTATATGTGGAAACAACAAAAAAGAATTGAATACATTGAAATGGAGTAGAATAGTGGTTACCAGGGGGTGAGGAAAGGGGAAGATGTAGGTCAGCAGGCACAAAGTTACAGTTATGGAGGATGAATAAGTGTAGAGCTCTAAAGTACAACATGAGAAGTATAGTTAATAATATTGTATTATAAACCAGAAATTTGCTTGGAGAGTAGGCTTCAGGCACCCTTACCACACGTATAAGAAAGATAACTGTATAAGATGATGGATATGTTCCTTTCTTGATTGTAGTAATTGCTTTGCTATAGGTATACCAAAGCATCATACTGCACGCCTTAAATATAGAAAATAAAAAGTAAATAAAAAAAGAAACTTACCTGGTCCTTCTAAGATTAATAAGAAAATGATTTGGTAGTTGGCTATTCTCTGTGTCCTATTTTATCACACTCTGAGTAATGTTTATTGAAGAGCAGGAAATACTAAAGATGTTGGGTTTTAGTGATGTTGGGTTTTAGTGATAAAATGAGATGTGTCATGACTTTGAAGTTGGTTGTCTTAATTTTGCCTTTCTTCACCACAAGTAAGACTTGGAAAGCTGTGAAATCTCGGGTTTTTTTTCCCCCCGCTGGCTATGTTCCCATGTCCATAATAATGCTTCCAGAAAGACCAAACTCAAGTCATGTCCCGGATGTGACAAAGACTGGAATATTATCTAGGATCTGTATAAAACTCTCATTTTCTGAGAGAATGTTTGCTAAAATAGCTCTTCTAACTCCCGAAAGTCTGACTGGTTTTCTCGCTGCCTGTGAAGTCTGATTTGCTTTGACTGAGACCTGTATACACGTGCTCCGCCTATGGTAATTGGCCATGCCCTAGGGTTGAGGGTAGGGTGGGGGACCACTGTACGTGTGTAAAACAGAAATGACATCTTCGTTTCCTGCAAAAGCCGTTTGTGTAAACTGTGTGAACTTTGCTGAGTTTAAATAAATACTTTGAAATCTGAGATGACTGGGATTTCTTTCTGCACTACCTAGGATAACAGTAAACTTCCAGCAAATGTTGACTTCTCAGGAAGCAGCCACAGCCATCAGCTTCATCAAGAAAAGGACGGCGAGAATTTCTTCTCCACATCGCAGGAAGTTCTAAATGGATGCAGATAATTAACCATGTTATAAAGCTCCTGGTTGTGCCTGAGTTCTATTAATGGTTTGGGTAACAGTGCGAGCTCTGGGGTCAAAAAGCACTAGGTTTAAAGCCCACTGAGAATGGACAAGTTAGTAACTTCCTCTATCTCTGTTTTCTCACATGTAAAATGGAGGTAACGATAACATGTGAAGCACTTCAACCAATTCTTAGAGCCCACTAAGGGCTAACTAAATGGCAGATACTGGTATCATTATTGTTGCTCTTCATGTCTGTTATCATCATCATAATTATAACTCCTTAAATGGATATCTTTTTGTCATATGCTCCACAGATTTGGAGCCACTCCTCCGATCAGACCGGGTGGATACACCTAAAATAGCACTCTTAACTGCTAGGGCCAAGATGGCAATTAGGTTTCAGCTCAGTGTTCCAACTCTGATTAGTTGATATTAGCTTCCTGGAAAGCTGGGTAGAGCAGATTCTTAAGGCTGTTGTGAGATTAGCAGAGCGTCATGATTGATGATCACTGTCTGCCATAAGCATGGGAGGGAAAAGGGGAACACTCTGCTTACTTGCCAACCCTGGCCTAGGAGCTGTGGACCAGGGCTCAGATGCTTTCTGCCCCACTGAAACAGTGCAGAAAAGTACAAACATTCTCCTTTCTGGGTACCGTGATTCTAACAATCCTGATGTTAAAAGGATTCTTATTGGTAACAGGCTGTAACCCAGATCAAGACCAGACACTGAAAATTGTTGAGTTGTCCTTGTTTTTCTCTTTTTTCAATTTTGTTCAGGGCTTCATAGCTTCCTTCTGGGCAAACTATTTGGCTAGTAGACATGATTTGAGCAACATGGTGATCTGCTTTTCTCCAATAATGATGATAATGGCATATTTTTCAGAGCACTTAATTTATAAAATGCTCCTACATCCATTAGGATACTTTATATTCAACTGTTTGGCACGCAGAAAGCACAAAAGGAAGTGAAGGCAAAGTGGTGTGGGTATTTCTCAAGTCTCGTCTCAAACTCCTTGATGATTCTAGCACATATGTTTTGTTTCCAAAGTGCTGGCGCTTCACTTCCAGGGTAATGGTATCTGCCTCTTGCTGTGATCCTTCCTCTGGTTTCTTGACTCCTTAATTAATTTTCCTTTCATTTATAATTCTTCCTCATGTAATACATGTTTGCCTGTTGTTAAAATATTGCCCTCACATTGTGCAGCATGCCCCAGTATTTCCTCAATGAGTCACTTATGGATCTCAGGGCCAATTTTGTTCCCAAGACAAAATGCCAAGGCTAAGATGAGTTCCAGTTTCGTGCTAACGATTTCAAATTCTTAAGGCTTAGAACCCCCCCCCCCCAAGTGCCACACAGATACCAAAATGATCAAATGGTGACCTGTGTAGAAGGCAGGCTCTCCATCCTTTGCTGAACCAAAGGGCTGTTTTCCCTTTCTCTTAGATAGCTTCTACTTCAGAAGTATAATCTATTTTCTCCCACTCATCCAGTCTCAAGAGATTTGGAACTATTTTGCAATAAAAGATGTGTAAGGCTGACCCTCTCTGCCTACGCTGCTCTCTGCTTAAATAAGTTGAGTCAGTATTTCCTCTTTTTCTAATTCAGCAATGGGCCAGCTGGTTTTGTCTGATAGACTAAGACCCAATTAAATGACCTTCTTTCTAACCAGGAAAAAATAGAGGTAAGCAATTATTTAATTAATGGAATCAGAGAAGACTGTGAAACATATCAATTTAGATTCTAAAAGTTATTTCTTTCAGAACAATATTTTGGGACATTTCCATAGAAGAGTGATTTGTTTCCATTGTGAAACTTTGAATTACATAACAGAGAAACTATGTCTTGCTGTCCATTGATTGTATGACAACCTAGAGGGATGAAAATTATTTAGATGAGGAAATAAAAAAGTATTATTGGTTTTTTTTTTTTTTTTTGGCTTCAAAGCCCAACAAAAATCTATTTAGGTTGCATGACCTAAATAGTCTCTTATATAATTGTTTTCACTGTGTTAGGGTTTGGTATTATATCTGCAGTTTACATTAAAAGATACTACAAGAAACAACCATATGAAAACTAATTTTGCATTTAATTTGGGGATATGATTTAAGTACATTTTCCACCATAACTCAGTGTCTCTCTATTATGCCCCACCCAAGACATTTCTTAAAGAACTAAGTTTCACAAGAAACAGTACTTCTCTTGAAGAACCGATCAATTTTTGCCTCAAAGACAATGACAAATAATAACTAATTGAGTATCTCTTTTATGCAGCTGTTTTGCCTGTTAGGAAATTCAAAGAAAGATGTGTGGTTCAACTTCAGCATGAAACTCTAAATATATTCTGGAGTTAGAAATGGCTCAAGCAATACAGACCTGTAGTATCTCATTCACAAGATGGCTGGAGAGAGGTGACTATTGGCACTGGTACTACTGCTCATTGGTGTTATCAAAACACAGGTCTTTTCCTTCTATTTTTCTGCTCTTCTGTCTTTGGCTGTTGTCTTCTTGGTCCAATGGTTTGTGCTTCATGTCACCTGATTGCATCCACAGAAGCAAACTGCATATCCACATTCAAGTCAGAAAGAAAGAGAAGGGGTTGGCCAGCAAGATCTCTTCTCCCTGTCCATAAGAAAATAACATAAAAGCTTTTCCAGAACTAATCTGCTTATATCTCACTGGTGTCTCTGGATCACATGACTGCCCAACAAACTCAGAGTTACCCAAAATACAGCATATTTTCCATTGTTCTCTTTGTATACGTATTCTTAAAGTCAGTCTTGAATCTAAGGAGTTGAGAAACGTTTAAGACATGGCCCTTGCTTTCTCTCTGTAAGCTTAGCCTTCAGTGGGGAGGCAATTCATTAATGGAAAATTAAATAATAATGAGATGATAATAACATTACAAGTCAGTAACACATGAGGTACATAATGCAATTCATGATGAATTACCAAGCAAATGGTCTAGATAGTCATTGTTGAAGGATCACACTATGATTTGGGATGAACAGGATGGATTTCAAAGAATAAGAAGCGTTTGATATAAATCTTACAAAGGAATAAAAGACACAACTGAATCTCTTCTTTTGTCATTAAGCCCAGAGATACATGTGTTCTGATGTAATTTTCATTTGAAAACACACCATCTTCTTCAATTTAGAGTCAACCTTGGACTTTAGAGATTTGTTGAGGATCCATGGTCCTTTGGTTACCTGAAAATCAAAAGTCAAGCGATAATGTAAAATAGCATAAAAAGAAAAAGAAGGTAGCTAATGTAAAAAACTAATGAGTAAGTGTGTCTATGGAGTACAGGAATTGGAAGACTCTAGTCGAGAGAAGAGAGCAGAAGTTTGAACTCTGAACACATGAAGAACAGTTCCAGTTGACATTTACTAGCTGTGTAATCTTGAGCAAACTGTTTAACTTCTTCAGTCTTGGATTTTTCTGATATGTAAAATGAAGGTGATAATTTTCCTCACATTGATTTGTGCAGATTATGTAAGTTAATACTGTAGATAGTGCTGTGTAAACTTAATATTAAGGTACAAAGCATTATTTAAAAGTGATACTCATTTCAGTGATAATCTTCTTTATATAGATTTGATTACTATCATTGCATCAAAATGCCCATCCAATAACTAGGTTCTCCATTGATTTCACATCTAGTGTTGGGGACCAAAGCTAACAAGTCCACTGAGGCCAGGGTTAGCAACATACATTGATCTCTGACACAGCAGGAAAGGATCAGGTGTTCTGGTTCTCCCAGGGGTTAGCTGCCTCCCCTCTAGGGTCTGTCAGCTTAGAGAAATTCTCAGCTGTCAGGATCAGTGGGGTTCATTCTGGGTCTGCACATAATACTGGTTCAACTAGAAGTCATGCCTGTGTTAAAAATGGGTTGTTAATGGAGCAAGATTTTACCTTTCCATTTTGAAAAACTTGACATCACATCAGTAAAACTGGAATGAACCTCTGAAGAAAGGTTATGGGATAAGAACAGCATACTGGTGTTCAACAGTAGTTCAATCTGTATTTACTAGATTCGTTCATGGAAAACTTAATTTTGGAAACAGTAGAGTGATGTGCACTCTGCAGCTGTGCTACCACTAACCTCCTGAAATAATTAACAAAATGAGAAAATAACCCATTCATAGAGTTTAAAGAAACTCCCACATGGAGCACTAAGTACTAGACAGGATACAGAAATTTTCCTCTAATGCTAGTGTTGTAGATGTGCAGTAAGGGGAAGAAGGATACACAAGCCAGTCTAAAATAGAACCCGGTGGATCCCATCCATTCTATTTCGGGGAAATTCAGTGAAGTGGGTACTGGGCTTACAAAAGCATTGTAATGAATGTTATATGAAAACTTGCGAGTGCCCATTTATTGGACCCACCCTACTGGACCAAAAACAAATGTTAATTTTGCAGACAATGAGAGGTTGTAACTGAGCATATGCCTCACATACTTGACTGGCTGTTACAGTCTTAGGGCACGGCGTCCAAAGAAATTCCAGACATGGTACTCATTCTCATTATTGTCTGTTGAGCTGATATTTAGCTGGAATAAAAGACTTTAAACAAATAGTCCAGGATGGGTTACTGACCTTGACAACATAGAATAATCATTTCAATAAATCTTAAGTACATTTAAACCACTAGTTTCCTGGACATCCTAAAATTTCCAATTCTGTTACTAGGAAAAGAAATGAAATTTTATGTTTACTGTATTGCTCTATGACACTCTTCATAAATTAGTCATTCTCTAGGCACCTAGGGAGAATAAAATTAACGTGTTTTTAGGTACTTACTAAGTGCCCAGATCTTACATATGACATCTGACTTAATCCTCACAGCCAGGCCAAGGGTCGGTGTTGTTATCATGTTTTCACAGACAAAGTGAAATCTGGGAAGGTTACCCATTTGACTCAAAATCACAAAGAGATAGCATGAGGATTCTAAGGAGAACTTACCAATTGCACAATCTCCTATCTGCATTGATTTTGAAGAGAATTATTCTTCCACTATAGCACATTGTCTATGAGTAGACAGTAAGAATGCATATATATATATATATATAGTATAAATGTATATATTGCCTTCTTTTGACTGCTGTGTCTAAGAAATGGGGTTAGGAGGAATTGTGACAAACTGGATTTTTGAATTACCTGAGGGTTAATAGTTCCTCTGAAAACTTGGTTGAAACTATTCCTGAAAGGAATCTACTCTGTCCATTGGCTTAGCAGAATATGGTGACTAAGACAAACTTTTCTCTGATTATGTCATAGTGTTGACCAGATTTTTGCTCAAATGTCACCTAATCAGAAAGTCTTCCTATGGCTGCACTTGATAAAACAGCACCATCACCCCCACTCTCTCCTTGCATTGCTCTACTTTTCCCTTCACAGCACTTATCACTAACTGTTATATTACATATTTATTTGTTTACTTTCTGTCTACCCCCACTCCCTTAGAATGTAAGCTCTGTAAGAGAAGACTCTATTATATCCAGAGTTGTTTCTCTGGGGCCTAGAATGGTGCCTGGAATATAGTAGGCACTCAAACAATGTTTATTGAATGAATAAATCCAATTTATGTTAGTTTTAATTATTTGGTCCTATTGCCACAAATACATAGGGCTGAATCTGTATGTGTGACATTTCTGTCACATATTAACTGGTACCTGGAGCTGGAGTTATTGATAATAAAGCTTTAGTCATTTTATCCAATTCTTCCTTATGCAAATAGGCATGGAGCTGTAATTTCAGTAAATTAAGGCTTCTGGTGAGTTGGAATTGGTCCATTTGGCCATCAGGGTTTCCTATAATTTGAGGAAAATGATTGGTTTCTTGTTTGCTGTTTCTTACATCATGCAATATTTTATCCTGAGCATACATACCCCATGTAAACACATTCACTCTTTAACAAAGGGCATAAACTTTGAACTACTCAATTCTAAAGAAAGCAGGTTCCAATCTTCTTAATGTACTCTACAAAGAGATTCCTGAAAGGTGAGTATCCTTGGAAAAGGCATCCAATTGCTGTTTTCTTTCTCTCATTCTTTCTGAAAGGCTATTACCAGCACAATCACTACCCTACTGTATGACCCTGGTTAAGTGTTGTTGTTGTTTTCTTGCTTATAAAAAGTAATCCACATGCTGATTTGTAGAAGATAGGGTGAAAATGACTGAGTGATAAGAGACAGACAAAAATCTCTCGTGAATAATACTAAAACTATTTGGCAACTTAAACCAGGACTTTCAATGATGAATTAAATAAATGGAGTGGTCACAGCAAAGATGCATGTGTGTTTTGAGTGCGAAATGGACCCCAAATGCTATGTGAAACCAAATTCTATCATTGTCTCTAGGTTGTAAGTCCAATGTATTTGAAAGCATGGACGAGCCTTCGGAGTGTCTGAACACCTTCACGAAAACCTTTCTATGAGACCCAACATCATCACGGGAGGGAGTTAAGTGGCAGCTAAGAGCCTCGGCTCTGCAACCAGACTGCTTGGACTTCAATCCTGGTCTGACATTTACTGGCTGGATGACTTTGGGTGAACTTTATTTTATAATGAAAGTCAGGTCATGACTCTTGCCGCTCAAATCCTTGTCACGGTTCCCCAAGTCTTCAGCATGGTCTATATGGTTGTGTTCCGGCTCCATCTGGGACCTCCTTTCAGGTCACTCTCCCTCTTGCTTTCTGTGCTTCAGTCTCAGGGATCTTCTAGCTGGGCACATTTCAAGGCTTATGCCCTTGCTGGCCCTTCACTTAGAATGCTCTTGCCCACATATTCTCATGGCCTGCTCTCTTGCTTCCTTTAGACCTCTGACCAACTTTTACCTCCTCTGCAATGTTTGGTCAGAATATCTTTCTAAAATAGCATCTCTCTGACACTCTCTACTTCCCACCCGTCTTTACATAACACTTATTATCCTTGAGCTTGTATTATAAATGTAGATCTTTCTTGTCTGGGCTGCACCCCACCCATCCCAACCCTAAATACAAGCACCATGAAGTTATAGACATTGTTCGTCCACTGTGGGAGTCCAAGGCCTTGAATAATGTCTAGCACATACTAGGTGCTCAGTAAATATTTGCTGAATGCAAGAATGGATACTTGACTTAAATTGTGTATATCAGAGCTTCTTTCTCATTGATTTAAAATTGGGCCCCAAGAGACTAAGTCATCAGCACATGCTATAGCTGTAACGTCCAACAGTTTCAAAAGCTGAGGCTCCAATGTTGGGAAAGCAATTACTGGTCACTTTTTAAACAAAGTAATACGGTCAGGAAGAGATAAGAATAGAAAGGGAGATTTGGGGATGGTCCCATTTTCAGTATTCTTAATTCTTCTGATTCCCTTTGCTTAAGAGGTTTGAGTGGATTTCTGTTTCTTGCAATCAAAGAATCCCTGACAAATACAGAGGTAAAGTAAATTGATCCTCCATAAGTTTTTGAGGTCCTAGAGGGCAGAGAAAATGCTGGTGTATCTTTTTATGTTTCTGTCTCTAGAGTCTATCACATACATATTTCAAGTACATATTTGATGAATAATTAACAAAAAAGTTTTAACTTTTTTGTAATAATATAGATGTAATAATATAGATGCAACGACCCCTATCTTACCCTCCTAAGGGAGCATTTCTCTTTTCTTTTCTTTTATATGTGTTCTCATTATCCAGATACTCTCAGTCCCTCACTGAGCATTCTCCTCAGCATCTTCGCAAGGGACTCATAAAAAAGTTATTCCATAACAAAGCCTCTCCACACTAGGCACACACCAAGTTCTGATGAAGAGGAAATGAAGTTTCAGGGTGTCCCAGGTCAAAATATGAATGTCCATTGCCCCAAAGGGAGAAGTTCTATTATCTTTAATACTGTGGTAGGTTTATGAATTTATATGTTCAAAGAGTTGGTTGAATTATTTTGCGGTTATTTTTACAATGGTCATACTGGTTTTAGTACCAACTGGCGAATTGTAAATTCTGCTCTTTGGTGTCAAAAAGAAATCATTTGACAGACAAAAATCGGGCTTGAATTGAAACATTTAATTGCAGCAACAACCAACATTGTTCTTTTAGATGATTTAATCCATACTCGAATCCCTGATTCCACCTCTTCATCACATGCACACTAACTATAATCCCCTCCAAGACAAAATTTCATTTTTGTGGACTGTTGGCTTCATTAAGTGTCCTGAATGTAACCTCCCCCACTTCCCTTGAAGACCCCTTCTGCTGATAATCCCCTCTGTTTTATTTAATTTTATCATCCTATTGGTTTAATAACTTTCCACCAAAGATGAAATGTCTTTATCTTTGCATTAATGCCTTTTCAATTCTTGTATGAGCTGCCATTTAAGTCTCATTTATTACTTTTTGGATAAAATAACTATTCACAATGATTGTGAAATTAGTTACCCATACTTTGGGCTCTTATGTATTATTCCTTAATTTATCTCGCCTCCTCTCACCATCACCCCTTCTTCTGGGTTCACTGCAATTACTAACTAAGATATCCTTATCTGAATTGAATACAAAGGAGAAAATTGATATTGTCCCAGAGTCTTTTATACCCTAACAAATCATACTCACAATTTAGAATGCTGTCTTATATTAGATTGATTTTCAAGGCTAGTTACCTACATTACCTGAAAACTAGGACAAGAACACACTAATTCAACCATTTGAAGACTGAATCTATTGTTTCCACTTGTTATTACTGTCAAGAACTGTTTGACCCAAGTTGGACTTAATTTGGTTGCAAAAGTGTCCAGACTTACAGTTTAAGGTAAAGGGAAAATTTCATCCAATTTCTAGGCAAAATGGACAAAAGCTCAAAGTAGTAATGTGCTGTGGATGAGACATGACTAATAGAAGGACATACAGCCACAGGAAATCCTAGGTTTGCTGTTCTCAAACCCAATCTTGTGACATCCCTCCAAACATGTCCCCTCTCACCACCTGAGGAACGTGGGCATAAGTATAATTCCACTTCCTCTGCTACTCTCCTGATAGAAATAGCCCAGGTTGAAATACTTTCTGCCTTTTTAGCCCAAGAAACATGGAACATGAAGATTCTCTTCAATTCTAGGCCAACAGTCTTATGTTTAGAACTATCTTGTGCTCCATTGTGAATATGGGTGTGGACTGGACCTTCAGCATCTTATCTTTGTTCCATGCAGGCAATTTCAGTGATCCCTGGCAAGTGACCCGTTCCTGTTGAATTCTGGATGGTCAAGGATCTGTAGCAGGTGTTTAGGAGAGAACCCTTAAATGAAGTAAGATTCCTCATTTGGCTGGTGTGAGGTCTGATAGGAGGTTGACGTAGTGACTCCAATGTACCATTGTTTCATATTCTGTAGGAACATCTGCAACATTATTAGCAAGGCATCCCGTCAGCCTCTCAACAGCCAGGCCAATCAGTCTATCCACGGAACTTAAAAAATCAGGGCTGAGGAAAGAGGGCCAGCCTCTTTCAGGTGGCAGGAGCTGTGAAAGGAGAGATTTGGACAGTATCAGTGGTCACACCTCCTACCACAAATGAAAGGCTGGTTCACTGGGAGAAAAAATAATACTGACCCACAGAGACAGCAGAGACGAGGAGGAGCCAAGAAAACCCAGGTACTGTTCAAATCCCTGGTTCCCATCGTTCCTGAAATCCAAAGGCACCTCTTCCACTTTCACAGTTTGACTATTCAATTATTTCTTTAATCATATAAAACACACCTATAAGCCTTCCAATAAGCTCTTCCTTCCTGGCCTGGTCAGAGGTTGGGGTTCCACTCACTTGCCCTTAAAAGTCTTAATTGTACATATATTCTTGGGAGTTCAAAAGCAAATATCAAATCAGTCCATCCTAACAGTATGTGGGACAAAGGAGTAGTTGATAATTATTCCAGTTACAATTTTTTTTTCCAATCTGCCTACTGCAATTAAGAGAGGTATAGGCAGGAATCATAGGTTTTTTGGTTCTGTGTTAAAGGTTGGGGCACAATTTTCAACAGGAAGTTGCTATATTAGCTCCTGTACACACCGATCACTTGTTCATCAACACATTCTCCTGGCCTCCCTTTTACTGGCTGAATATAAATGGCCACTGATGGAGGAAAATGGGCAGGGCCAAACCTAGGGAATTCCTGGTAACCTCTCCACCGTCTCTCCTTTTCTTCTCACGAGATTGCATTTTAAATGTGACTTCTACCTTAAAATGTAAAAAATACTTTTCCTAAATCCTTTAGAATATATGCCTCCTAATTTTATAAATTTAAGTTCCAATGACAGTTGGTGATGTTAAACCATTTCAGTTCTCCCTCTCCACATCTCTAGAACATTCCATAGGCCAGAATATTTCAGCTCTTAGCATATCCATTTCTATTCCCTGTAACTTTCCAATCTGTCTCGCAGGGCACCTAATGAAGACCCAACTCTCACAAGTCTTTTGTTGAGTGAATCAACAATACTGCAAGAGTGTTGAGATATTGGGAGTGGATTAATCCTTCTCTTCCACTAGGTGGTGCTGATTGGCATGCCATCTGTCTTGGAGTGTTTTAAAGGCCTCAATCCGTCACCATTTGGTTGGCAGTAAGACCTGATGAAAGGCAGCAGGTCTATTTGTCCAGGCCGGGAATTTCTGAGTCTCATCTTCAGCTTTTTCTTCTGTGTGGGCCTGAGCTAGCCCCTTCTTTGTTTCCTTGTTTTTAAATAGGGCCGTTATGACCCTATTGACAGCCCTTTACCCAGCTGTCAAAGGATGTGAGATATGCTGCTCTCTTGCTCTCTCTATGTCTCTTGATATATCACAGAGGCCCATTTTCCTGGGGTTTGGATTTGGGGACACTGCTTAATAAGACTCAGATGGGAAAGGGGCTCTTTGGCTAAGAGAGGAAAGACATAGTCTTGGGCAGCCATTACTGGACATCCCACTATTGCCCTGAACTCTAGCCATTAGCATTTGATCCCATGGTATTGGTGACCCAGGGGCTTTACTTTTTGTCCTGCATCTGCATTCTAGATATGGCGTTTACTTTCAAAATATGAAAAATACTTTCCTTGGAATCTTTAGAACACACTTACAGAGGGACTTTTTGAAGAACTCATGTTGGGGCAGGACAATATCCAATACATAATATTTCATTTATTAGGCATCATCAGAGAAACAGGTGTTGCATATAAGCAAATTTTCTGGCCAGGTTTGGTGGCTCACGCCTGTAATCCCAGCACTTTGGGAGGCTGAGGCAGGTGGATCACCTGAGGTCGGGAGTTTGAGACCAGCCTGACCAACATGGAGAAACCCCATCTCTACTAAAAATACAAAATTAGCCAGGTGTGGTGGTGCATGCCTGTAATCCCAGCTACTCGGGAGGCTGAGGCAGGAGAATCGCTTGAAATTGGGAGGAGGAGGATGCAGTGAGCTGAGACTGTGCCATTGCACTCTAGCCTGGGTGACAGAGCGAGACTCCATCTCAAAAAAAAAAAAAGGCAAATTTTCCAGATAGTCATATTTTATTTATTTCTTTTTATGTCAAATCTTTTTAAAGTTTTGCAGGATTAAAATGCATAAAAATAGTACTGAAAAATATTGTGCTTTCTTAAACATAATGTGTTAAATTTAATTTAGCTTACATAATAAATTCTAATCATATATAGATATTGATATTTGTTGTTGTGGTTGTTGTTATTGTTGTTATTCTAGGAACTGTTGTTGTAATCTGGTATTCTTGCCCCCAAAAATTGCTAAATGCTTCTACTATCTTCCTTTCTTTCTAAGCACACTCTACTCTTCTATTTTTCCAATTTACCATCAGTGGCATATCTTATGCTGGATACTATATTGTCAGGCTGCATAATGTGTGTTAACATAGATGCTGAACTCCTCCACTGAAGGTGTGCATACTATTATCTTTGGACAAAGGAACCTGCTCCCTTCCTGCCTTCCATATGGTCCTACGTCCTCCTGAAAACCGCAAACCCCAAGGACAGTTTCCTGGCCAATGGTCTAACGAGAAACCCTGCACTGGTCACTGTCAGCCTCATAACACCTTCTTGCTATCCATACTCTATAACAGAAAAGAAAAAGAGACACCAAAAAAAAAAAAAAAAAAAATTAACATAATAAAATAAGGAGAGGAAATTTACAAAGATGAAATCAGCCGCAGTGGCAAGCTCTTACCAAAAAATGAGAGACCAAAAAAAAGCAGACAGAATGGAAATCCGATTTAAACTGGTTTAAGCTCAAAAGTTCATGAAACAGAAAGACCTGCAAAACTTTAGAAGAGGTGGCTACATGGGCTCAAACAGCCTTCAGGGCCTTAGCACTCTTTATCTCCTCTCTGATTTCCTCTGCCTTGGCTCCGCTTGCAAACCTACGTTCCCCATCTGAGGCCTCCCCCAGATCCAGGATTATACCCTCCTAGCTTCTAGTCAAATGGGAAGAGAGCTTCTCTTTTCAACAATTCCTACAAAAAATGCAGAATTGCCTTTTATTAGCTAGGCTTTGATCTCTTGGCTCCTGAAAGTCAATTATTGTGACTGAAAGGCTGCAATACACGGATTGGCCGGTTCCGATTGAAGTTATCTCCAGAGATGGAGGGATGAGTCAGATGACCAGAAACACATAGACTTAGAATTTAGAGTTTGAGTACAGTCATTTTCCTAAAGGATAAACCATGGTATTGTTACCAGAGTAAGTGTAAGTGGATGCTGGGAGGATAAACCCAACAGATATGTGCTAAAGAAGCTAATGGAGACCACTCCCATGTGGACTTACATGGAGATCTCTGCCCCAACGCTGAGTCACAACTGCGGCATTCAGGACACATGTCTCCACTACTTGCCAAAAGGGCTTTTGACTTGAATCATAGAAGTCCACCTATTTTATTTATTTATTTATTTATTTATTTATTTGAGACTGGGTCTCACTCTCACCCAGGCTAGAGTGCCACGTGATCTTGGCTTACCGCAACCTCTGCCTCCCGGGTTCAAGAGATTCTCGTACCTCAGGCTGCCGAGTAGCTGGGACCACAGTCATGCACCACGAAGTCCAGCTAATTTTTGTATTTTTAGTAGAGATGGGGTTTTTACAATGTTGGCCAGGCTAGTCTTGAACTCCTAACTTCAAGTGATCTGCCTGCCTCAGCCTCCCAAAGTGTTGGGATTACAGGTGTGAGCCACCATGCCCAGCCTAGAAGATCACTTTTTTATAACTTCCAAAGTAATCATTGATCCATAAAATAATCATCAATAAATATGAAAACTACTGTACATAAAAAAGAAGAAGCTAATGGAGATGAGGGAGTCAAGACTTGATGCTGATTTACCAGCTCCTTTTGTGACTCAGAATACTTCTAAGAACACAAGCCTTGCCCTCCATTGGATGTCTTATCTACCACATGACCTTCATCATGAAGGTTCTCTTCTCACCCCATCTGCTCCTCACAAAATCAGGATGGGAGAGGTAGAAGGCAAGGCTGCTGTTGAACTCTCCATCTCTGAATTCTCCAAGATCTTTTATCTTATTAGTCAGGCTCTCAATTACTTCAACTATTTTCTTTTATTTTCACAGGTCTGAAATAGGTACAACATCATGGCTATTTTTCCAAGGACATAAATGTTACAAAAATGATCAAATATAGATCAATAGCTAGCCCTGTGTTGTTCTGATGGTTGACCATATGATGTGGAATGAATACATGTGTCCCTCCAAAATTCATATGTTGAAACTTAATCCCCAATATCTAATTCTCAATAAGATACTACTTGGAGGTAGAAAATTTGAAAGGTAATAGATCATGAGCACAGAGCCCTCATGTATGGGATTAGCACAATTATCAAAGAGATCCCAGACAGCTCTATTGTCCCTTCCACATGTGAAGACACAGCAAGAAGATTGCTGTCTATGAACCAGGAAGACAGCCCTCTTCAGACACCAAATCTGATGTTGTCTTGATCTGGGACTTTCAGCTTCCTTAATGGTGGGAAATAAATATTTGTTGTTTAAGCCACCCAGTCTGTAGTATTTTTGTTATAGCAGCCCAAATTAACTAAGACACACATCAAAAAGGACCATCTGTGTTGTAAATCCAGCTCATCCTTCTTACCTACTTCACCTACTATTCCATTCTAAGTTTTGAAGGATTCTCTAGAAACTTTCCTTCCCTCTCTTCCTTCCTTGCTTCTTTCCTCCCTCCCTCCCTTCCCTCTTTCTGTCCTTCTTCAAAAACAGATTGAAATCTTACTATGAGCCAGTCACTGAGGACACAACCATGAGGACCAAGAAGTTGATGCCCGAATGCCTGACCTTGCAGAGTCACAGAGAGTGGCAGGGACAAATAAGCAGACAATTATAATACAGAGTGGTCAGTTCTAGCAGAGGAGTAGACATAGGCTGGCATGAATGACTATAAGGATAAGGGCCCTTCATTCAAACTGGGAAGTTCAGAGAAGGCAACCTAGTTACATTATATTGAAGCTGGGTTCTTAAAGATGAGAAGGAATTAGGCAAAGAAAATGTCCAAAGTGAGGAAGATGTCCCAGGTGGAGGGAGCTGTGAGGGTATGGCAGATTCAGAGGGATGCCACTCCTTCAGTTTGGCTAGAATGGTGTGAGTGCAGCAGGAGAGAGTCGGGAGCAGAGGGCGGGGAAGAGATGAGGTTTCCGGATCTTAGACAAACCCATGTGTGTACTACCAGATCAAGTGAATGACTTGTTTTCTCACTTTCAGTGTTCTTTCCAGTCTTTTAATTTTATCAATGAGAAAGTTTTATTTTAATAAATGTCAATTAAGCAATTATGCCAGTGGGCCAGTCTGAAAACAATGTGTGCCACTTCGTACCTTTCTGATTGTTCTGGCTGTGCTATCTCCTCCTCTTTGTAGCCTGGCTACCTCCTTTCCTGGTCTTCACTACTCTTCTAAGTACCCTTCCTCCTTAATCCCCCTTATGCCGTGTTCCCATAGCAGCCAAGGCAAACCTCCTTCATGGCATTTCTGCATCATGTTGAAATTCCATCAGCCAGTGTGGCAAGTACCCTCTAAAATTCCCTCTTCTCAAGTATCAGCTGAACCTAGCAACTCGCAGAAGTGGTGGGATGCCACTTTGGAGATTTGGTAATAAAAGGCGGTGGCCTCTGTCTCAGGCACTCTCTGCTTCCTATCTCTTGAATCACCACCAACCATGTCATAAGGACACTCAAGCAGCCTATGAAAGGGCCCGCATGGCAAGGCACTGTGTGAGTGGACTTGGAAGCAGCTTCTCTAGCTCCAGTGGAGTCTTGGGAATAATGCAGCCTTGGCAGAAAGTTTGACTGCAACCTCTGGAGAGACCCTGAGTCAGAGGCACCCAGCTAAGCAGTTCCCAGGTTACTAGCCCACTGAGACTGTAGGATAATACATGTTTGATGTTTGAAGCACTCAGTTTTAGGGTAACATTATGCAGCAACAGATAACAAACACAGCAAGTTTGTCTTCCCCACCAGACTCTGAGTGGGGAACCCCACCAGACTCTGAGAGAGAACTGTATCTTACTCATCTTGGGCATTCCAGTGTCCGGCACTGTGACTGCCATAAAGTAGATATCTTATAACTCTGACGAAAGGAACAGAACCAAATTGCATTTTTCCTTGTAAACCCTGTCCTCCACATATGTGCTATGTGAATCCAGCCCATTTTTTTTTCTTGGCCACAGAGAGAATGGGTTGGGTTCATTCCCATTACCACAAAGCCCTCAAGACACACTTGCCTTTGCCTGATCCCCATAAAATGCCTCAGGTGATACACAGGCAGGAGGAAAAAGACCCTAACACATCTTTCGGACATTGAAGAGCAGAAATTCTCACCTCTGGTCCATGAGCACTGGTTTTAGGGGTGAGAGTACTGCCTAGGGTTGTATGCAAAAGTCTCCAGGTTTGTACATTATTCTCAGGGAGAGGATTCATAACTTTACCAGTCCCTCAAAGAGATCATGATTAAAAGTGTTGAAAAGCCAGTGCTCCAGAGAGAGACAGAGGAAAAGAAAGAGATGCAATCTCTGATGAAAGATTTCCATGTCTGAGGAGGAGCCAAGGAATGAGGGTGATTCCAGTTGAGCTGGACTTGCATCATCTCACTTTCCCTGAAACCATTCCCAGCTAGGATTGAGATTCTAGAAAGTATACTAACGGATGATTTTTTTTTTCTCTTCTTCTTCTTTCCTGTTCCTTCAATGGTGAAAAGAAGCCTTTGGCATGTTGATTGTATTCAATTAGCCCCTGCCTGTCTCTCAGCCCCATCCCCTCCCCAAGAGAATATTGAACAATATCCTGAGCAGGCCGGGTGTGGATCCGGGCTGTGTCTGGCCTTGGGAAGCAGGTGAGCCTTGGCTTCATGCCCATCTCTTTTTCTGTTTTCCCTTCTGAGCCTCCGTCCTCTAAACATGTGTTTCCCTCCTTAGAACTGAGCCTGTGCCCCGTTCCTCTTATTCATTTTCATCCTTACCAAAGCATTAGTTAATAACTTAGGTGTTGGTTGTTATAGAAAGAAACTCATTGCATTTGACTCCCAAATCAAACCACAAAGGTGTCTGTTTATTCCTAAGGAGAAATGTATGTGCTAGTTGGGATCACAACAATAGGTCCTGACCTTCTGAGAATCACTTGGCCTCCCCTGGTCATCAGATCTTTCTCTGTCAAGTAAGAGAATTGGATTAGATTTCCTCCAGTGTTCCTTCCAGTCTCAAAACATCAGAGGGTTGAAGGAGAAAAAAAAAGTTACTGAGAAGTAGACTTGGACTCAATGTTCACATAAACTACCAATAAGCAGAAATGTCCAAATACAGAATGGGAGGTGGTAAACACCCTCTCATGGAGATGTTGATTCAGAGGCTGGACAACCCCTTGTAAAAGATATTATTAAAGGATATTATTGTTTGTGTGTGTGTGTGTGTGTGTGTGTGTGCAGCATCCATTCATTCAACAAACACTTAGAAAGCCTCGTGTATCTGCTAGGCACTGATGAGTCAGCATTGAAACATGACATTGACAATTTCTGCCTTAGTAAATCTGCATTCTAGGATCAAGTAACACACATGTATATACAGTGTAGGTATATACACAGTAGGAAGAGGTGAAGTCTGAGGCAAACTCGAGACTAAAGGCATACAATGTTAAAATGGTACCCATTTTGTGGGCCAGATAAGTCTGCAAGCTGAATTAGACACGGATCACAAAGTCATGATCCATGGTCCAGGTAATAATAAAGATTAATTGAGTGCACACCATGTGCCAGCCTGTTTTAGGTGCCTTACACATATTAAATCACTTATTCCTAGAATTAAACCACTTTTATAGGGACAATTATTTTCTCCATTTTACAGATGAGAAAGTCATGGCAAAAAAAGAGTTAAATAAGGTGCCCAGGTCACCTGGCAAGCTGATCTGTGACTCCAAACCCCCTTTTGAAACTCTATGTTGCCTCTACCTAGATGATTCCTCTGGTTCTGAACTTTTCTGGTTATGCAGAACTGGTCTTATTTAATCAAATCAGTGCAAGTGAGTGAGTTTTATTCATTTCTTTTACAACGACCTGCCTCATATAGGTAAGAGTGAAGAATCAGACTTCATTTTAGGCTTGAACCAGAATGACTGCTGACATTTCATCCCAGCTACTCAGGAGGCTGAGACTGGAGGATCACTTGAACCTGGGAGGCAGAGGTTGCAGTGAGCTGAGATCATGCCACTGCACTCCAGCCTTGGCAACAGTGTGAGACTCCGACTCAAAAAAAAAAAAAAAAAAAAAAAAGTCTTCTCAAAAGTATGTAAGCCCCAGAAGATATTCATGCCAGATTATATCTGTCCCTGTGAAACAGCCAAAGGCTGGGGTCAAGCAGGGAACAAACAATTTTCTCCTTTACATGTCAAGGGAGGAAGCATGTTATTCACCCTCTTACCTAACAAGCTTGTGCCTTGACCACAGAATGGTGAAATTTAAGAAGTGGAAGAGATCTGAACATCAAGTATAATATTTCTGTGGGATCTTAATAGGATTCATAAGAAGACAATAGCTACATGGTGAAATAACTTCAGGAATTTCTGCGTTGAAAAAGAGTTAATCTAGTTTTGTTACCTTTTAGGCTTCTTGGACTCCTTACCTTATTTTTCATGGGACATCTCTTGGACTAGGAATGTTCTGCAGAATAGATTTGTATAACCTGGCCTGATCTTCCCATCTAATTTTCACAAGTGAGGAATCTGAGGAGCTTGGGAAGATAAATGAGCCACTCAAGGTCACACAGCTGGCAAATAATAGTACTGATAAAAGGCCTTTGAGTTTTATGGTTGTGACAGCTTAGAACTGAAAAGGGTCTTAAAGAATACCTAATTCAAGCAATTCACTTTGTTAGAAGAGGAAATACAGCTCCAAAGAGAATAAGTTACTTGTCCAAGGCTGTACAGGCAGAGTCTGGACCACATTATAGACTTTCTGGCTTCTCCCTGGAAGGAAACAAAGTGAAAATGAATTTAATTATGATAGCCAGAAATGACTCTTAACCAATGTTTTCTAAGTATGTATAAGAGCTTCTGCTAAATGCTATAAGACATTGACATGACAGACACTGAGATGCTGCGGTAGCCTCAGTAAGGAAACTGATGTGGCGACTTCACATTAGAACCACTGGGAGCTTTACCAATACTACTGATGACCTTGTCTGAGCCATACTCTACAGAAATGAAATCTATTGAGAAGTTGGAGGTGAGATGGGGCCCCAGTGTCTGTATTTTTAAAAACTGCCTGGGTGATTCTAGTGCAGTCAGAGTGGAGAACCACTGGCCTAGACTAAAACAAGATCTGAAGTTGGAAAAAAGAGAAAAAGAGATGGCAGCAGAGGCTTCAGGCCAAGGGGTGCCTAGATCACCAGCTGAGAGGAGGCAATGGTGTTTATCCCCTTATTACACACACACACACACACACACACTGCTCTCATCTTTCTCCTCTCTGGCTAAAAGGGGAGAAATCCCTTGGTGGGAATAAGACCAGCAGTAAGAAGAGATGGATAAAAAGATCACTGGCCAGCCTTGGGCCTAGCTAAATCTTGCTAGCATGAATTTTTAGAAAATTGTGTCAGAATGGCTCTGTGACTTTCTTCTGAAACGCTCCCATACTCTGCATGGAAGCAGAAAGAGTAGGCCTGTGGGTTACTTAGAGCTTTGGGCAGGCAGGTTGGACACAAGGCTTCTTGCTAGCAGCAGAAATGACAGCTGAGAGAAGCTGGTTGATAGATTCCATGCAGATAGTACTTGTTTCACAATTGTGGTGAACCAGTGATGACTATAAGGAGTAGACTCCACTGCAAGGGGGTGCACCTTATTCTACGTGCAGTGAATTCCCTGCCCAGGATAGTGGTGGTTCACTCTGCCCATATCTGTGTTTCCTAGATTCCTTTCAAATCTCCCTTAACATCATTTGGAGATAATTTATATTTTCATTTTGGGTAAATTTTATACTTACAACCATCCCTCCAATTATTTCTGTAATAATGACCTTCCTGTGCCTAGCGGAACTGCCAAATTTGGCCACAGCACAGCTGATTATGAACTTGTGACTCAGTGGCCGACATTTGAAGACAATCTTTAACTCCAATAAGAAGCCAGCAGCCAGCATCTTCTAACAATTACTGTAATTTATGTATTCACAAAATGAAATGGCAATGTTCAGATTTCTCTTAAGAGATTCTTGACTTAACCACATGAGGACTGAGTCTCATTTGTAGAAAAATGAGACTAGCTTCTTGTCCTTCACCTCTGATCACAGGGAGTCTCAGAATGAAGTGCTATCTGAGATTAAATTGTAGCTTTCTTTTGTTTAATTTTTTAAATTTTACTATCCCCCGCTCCAGCTGGAACCCGAGAGTTAGTATGCACAGTCCGCTTTCCAACTGAACTGCCTAATCCTCTATGACTCAGCTGTCCAGAGCCACAGCTGGCTTGGCATTGATTTTAAAAGCCTCTCCTCTCTCTCTCTCTCTCTCTCTCTCTCTCTCTCTCTCTCGTTGTTCTCTCTCCTTTCTTCTTCCCACTCTAAAGTCCCCTCTCCCTCTCCCTACCCCAAGCCAGTTCCACAGTGAATCAATTGCCAGGTCTTTCCAATTGGCCGTAAGCAGCGCCAGGGGGAAACTCCTAGTTCTCTGGCTACAGGCTTGGGCTGGGGAAGCAGCTTATAAGGTCAGTGTCCCAAACTCAAGCAGACAGCAGTACAAATAAACAGCCATGGGGAGACAGACACGGAGTCAGGAAAATCCCCTACATGACTAGACTATCAGTTTCAGCAATGCCATGACTGAGAACATCAGGTTCAAGCCCATGACACTGAGGCCAAAGGGTTTGCCTTGGAATAAGTGTTGTTCTCAAGCCCATTTCTCTCTAGCCAGTGGCCATATTTTGTTAAAGAAAAAAAAAAAATTCACCTGAAGGATGACTGGCAGTCAAAATTAAATAATTATAAAAAATGATATATTTTCAGGATTTGAGTTAATTGAGATAGAAGGACAATCTAAATTAGCTAAGAACCTGAATTATGGAAGTTCTTGAAAGACAAGTGCCAGTGGGGAAGGGTACTCCTGATAGTGTTCTAGAAAAAAATTGGGTATTTGAAACCACAGATGTCTGTTTAAATGGACAAGAACCATGAGGTTCTTACCAGAGGCAGATTTATCATGAAACTAGTGAGGCTTATATTTCAAGACTTCTCTCTTAGATAGACATAGCTAAGGGGCACTAACATTGTGTTTATATGGTTATATGTTGTAAAATTTGCAAAAGGAAAATGTTTTAATATTCTTTTTCTTAAAAAGGGATTGCCAGCTTATACAAGCTTCAGACCCCTTGAATCCTGAACCCATATCAATTGGGAAAGGCATTTGGGGACAGATGGGGTGAGTGAAGGGGATTGCCTTTGGGGTCCACTTTTGTTCTTGCTGATTTGGATGAAAGGAGGAGGTACCCTGGTGTGGGGTCCAGCTTTTCATTCTCATTGGTGACTTAGGGCTCCCCTTCTTCCAGGCAGGCTCCCTCATGCCCCTCCGAACAATCTAATGTCACCCTACAGACACCTCCTGTGATCATGGTTCTTATTTTAGAAGTAAATGTGAGCATACATGTGCCCAGCATAAAGAAAGCATTCTATAAAATGCTAGCTATGGTGAACAATTTTCCGTGATCATAATGGTACTCCCTTTCTTTTGAGCATTTCTATAGCAACTCACATCCTTGGCCATGCAATCGTCTATGGTTGAATGTGTGACTCAAATCAGGCCTTTTAGAGTCTTTCCCTAGGTTATTCAACTGCGGCAAAGAGGGTCTCTTTTCTCTGGCTATGGCTGACAGCTGACAGGGATACAGCCTTGTGGGAAAGCTAGTGTGCGAATGAATTCTAGAGAAACTCAGTAGCCTTCCAGTGCCTGATTTCAGCACCCCATCCCATTTTCCTGCGGGTTTATAAGCCCACACAATTCCCCTTTCTTCTCAAGAAGGTTGCTGTCTCTTTTAACCTAAATTATCCTAATCCATTTTTAATCTGGAGTCACATGGTCATGAAAAAAATTCTTCCGGCTCTCTTTTTCTCTTCTATTGCAGCAAAGCTTCCTGTTGAGCATACTCCCTGTAGAATCATCTCCTACAGTGAAATCTCAATCACTTTTATCAACAATCCTGACATCAACAAATTACTAAACATCTTTCACTTTTGCAACTCAAACTATAGCACAAGCACCTACTAGGTCCAAGGCAACTGGCTCCCATCTGGACCAGGTAAACTACCTGGAATCTGACTGTGCTTCTACTGCAAAGTAAACAAAAGTACAACTCCAGGATCTATTACTGAAAAGTGTGAGGAACTGGTAGGTTGACCAATGATGGCCATAACTTCCGCAATATATTAGGCGCTATGTATATGCTGGATTTAAGATTATCTGAGAGCTCAAAGCACATTTTGACCATCACAAGAGTTAAAACATAGACCTGGCTGTGTTGGGTGTAATAATTTTGGTCTCACTGAAATTATTCCCTAAGAGAAAACTGGCCCTATTAGGGACACCTTGGGATAGTCATTTCCTGTATGTATAGGGCTTTATGACTAGAGGGCCTCTTAGCATCTGACGACTCTAATTTTGACCCAATAAGATGCAGTGTTTACAATGCATAAATGTATACCGCAGCTCCAATTGATCTAGTCAACACTCTAACTGGTGTTGCTGAGAATAGGGCCTTTCAATTAAACAGTTAAGAATGACTAGTAACTACTTCACAAAAAATATTTATAGTCGATTTATTAGATAATACTATTAAACACTTAAAAACAATCCTTTTCATAAGTGAGTTACCTACTCAATAACCCCACTATATTCAACTTGAAACCCAATTTTCATGGAAAGTTTACTATCCAAGTTTTCATAAATTATATGCTAGAAAAATTCAAATTATAGGGTAAGCGGCAAATGGTAAATTACCCTGAATAGAGAGCTGGGCTGGAATTCGGAAGTCCTAAGTTCTTGTCTTAGCTCTGTCCCTAAATTACTGCAATTACTCTGAGCCTCAGTTTCTGCATCTTTAAAATGATAGAGTTGGACCACATCATAACTATAATTTATTGAGCTATTACTATGTGCCAGGACTTGTGTGTGGAGCTTTATGCACATTATTTTATTACACCGCCATTTATTTCTTCCATTAGTTATTTTAGTACATAATACTTTTTATGCTTTATTCTGTACAGAGCAGAAAACTGAGGCTCACAGAGACTAAGAAACTTTCCCAAGATCACACAGCTAGTAGGTGGCAGAGTAGAGATTCAAACTGGGTTAAACTAGGTTCAGAGCCCACACACTTAACTACTACTTGATTCTGTTATTTTTGGAGGATCTCAAAGATTCTTCTGGCTACAAAGTACTTTTCTTATATTTCTAAGTAGCAATCCATTTCAGGATTAACAGGGTTTCATTGTTATCTTAGTATATTTGGACTGGTTTGTGACAGTTAATTTCCAGTTAATCCAATTATGATAAATGTGAGCTGAGACCTGTAAATTCAATTATAACCAACTCAGAACTAATTTTCAGTAAAATTAAGAAATACCAGTCAAGAAAACACCAATGGTTGTTAGATTCTCTAACTTATTCTGGAGCTTATTTTGACTACATTTTAGGAACAAACCCCATTTAGAAGATGAACTCTGTCCTGAAGGGGAAACTAACCACTCTTGGCTCTTTCCCCATTAGTAAAATCGTAAAACAAATATGGATTTTTCCTCCTGGTTTCCAATCCCTTTACTCCACCCCAGCCACCACAAACACAGTCTGTCGGTGTGGTCTGACTGGTTGTTGTTGGTGGCAGTGACTTTAATCCTACCCCACCTCCTCCAAGAGGGAGCTTGGACGCCAAGGGTTTAGCTCTTGGAGTATTTCTCATGCTGTTTGAGGAACTGAAAGTTGGAGCTATAAAGAAATATAATATGTGGCCCATTGCCTTATAGATGTCCCAACAGTGAGGGCACAAATGAAGCAGATAAAAATGCAGAACAGAGTAAAGTAAAGGATATGTTAAGAGCTCGGCTTCTATGGTAGACGTGAGGGAAGAAGCTATGATAGAGGGTTGGGTGGGGAAGAGAAAGAAAGAGATTGAGTTGAGGTATAGACAAGACTTGGATTGGCTAGGGAGAATGGGAAGGGGAAGGAGAAGAGGGGCATTCTAGGTAAGAAAACCAGGATAGGGAACAAGGAAGGAATGAATGCGGTATGCTACAGCACTGTGAAGAGAACTTCTGTGCTAGCAGACTTCTAACCAAAACCTCTAGTTAACAACTAGAAAATTCCATCAGAAAAGTCTTCACAGGCAAGGACTTCATCTCTTTTGCTTATCACCATGTCCTGGGTGTCTATAACAATACTTGACACAGAGAAGGTAGCCAACACATATCACTCAATGCCTAAATGTTGTATTTCATGTAGATCTGTGGCTCTCAAAGTGTCGTCCCTGGGCCAGCATTATTGACATCACGTGGGAACTTGCTAGAAATAAAAATTCTTAGGCCCCACTCCAGACCTACTGAATCAGAAACTCTAGAATTGGGCCCCAGAGTCTGTAGTTTAACAAGCTCTCCAGGTGATTCTGATGCACATTGAAATTTATAAACCATGCCGAGTGCTGTGGCTCGCATCTGGAATCCCGGCATTTTGGCAGGCCAAAGCAGGCAGATCACTAGAGGTCAGGAGTTCGAGCCTAGCCTGGCCAAGATGGTGAAAACCCATCTCTACTAAAAATAGAAAACTTAGCCAGGTGTGTTGGCACATGCCTATAGTCCCAGATACTTGGGAGGCTGAGGTGGGAGGATCATCTGAGCCTGGGGAGGCTGAGGCTGCAGTGAACCGTGATTGTGCCACTGCATTCCAGCCTGTGTGACAGAGAGAGATCTGGCCTCAAAAAAAAAAAAAAAAAAAAAAAAAAAAAGAAAAGAAAAGAAAAAAGAAAAACAACAGTCTGAACCTTGGATGTATACCAAAGCATGATTATGGCAATTTTCTTCCTGCCTCCAAAAGCCGTGATATTCTTCCTAGCATGTTCTAAAAGGGAAGAAAAGGAGTATTTATTCTTTAAAGGCTGGCAAGTAACATCCGAAACTCTTAAGCGCTGGTAGTGACCTCTTTGCATTTCAGAGAATACAACTGTCTAAATCCAAATAAGTAAAACTAGATTTATCTGTTTATCAGGACACAGTGTCTCTCACAGGAAGAGGAGGACCCCAGGTTCTGGGAACACAATACTACCAAAAAAAAAGTGAATTTAAAACTATGAATGAAATGATGAAGTACTAGTTTAACATGGCTGACTGACCCAAGTATTTTCCCTTCTAAAAGTCCAATAAAATAATAGTAAAAGAATAACTAATAAGAGCAAAGAGAGTGGAAAGGACACTAGAACCATTTCAATTAATCTCTGAAAATTGGAAGAGGACAGAAAACGGTGGGACCTTCTTGGAACAACTTGAAGGAACGAGTGTTGCTGTTAGTAAATGCTTGATGCAGATTCCTGAGGAGCTGAGGCCTTAAGAGTAGCAAGTCTCCCTCTATTCCTGAAGAAAATAAGTGTTCTCCATGATATTTCATAAAACCAGAGAACTGGGCTGGGCATGGTGCGTCACGCCTGTAATCCCAGCACTTTGGGAGGCCGAGGCAGGTGGATCACCTGCAGTCAGAGGTTCGAGACCAGCCTGACCAACATGGTGAAACCCTGTCTCTACTAAAAAAAAAAAAAAAAAGCAAAAATGAGCTGGGTATAGTGGTGCACACCCGTAGTCCCAGCTACTTGGGAGGCTGAGGAACGAGAATCACTTTAAACCGGGAAGTGGAGGCTGCAGTGAGCCAAGAAAAACCTAGAGAACTGGAAGAGACATTGAAAACTGAAATTCTAAACTCCATATTGACCAACTAAGGAAACTGAGGCATAAGGAAGTTAACAGATGATTGTCCCTGGTAACATACTGGTTACTAACAAAATCTAAGAATCCACTGATCTTTCTCTGAGTGTGCCTTCTTTCTCTGAGTGTGCCTTCTATCATAACCCACTGCCTGTCTCAATTCACCAGGATCGCCAAAGCCTTCCATGATGAAGTGCCACATCACATGGATCTCTATCACACTATTTCGTGAGGTGTAGACAAGAGTACTGAACTAGGTCATAACACTCATACGCCCCAGCTCTGAGCATGTGTGACTGTTGATCCATTAATCTGTATTGTGTTTGTGGTGGGATCTACAGTGTGTTGGGAGTGGGGCAAATGGAGATGAGGTTGTTAATTTGCATTTTCAAGTCTTTCTTTTTCATTTTAAAAATTGCTTAGGCTCATTAAATAAATTATTCCAGTAACTGTAGAGTATTATTTGATGTTTAAACATCCCTTGGAACTCACTACTATTCATGCTTTATTTAATAGTCTTATGAATTTATCAGTCAGCATTTCTTTAATCATTAAACAATTAACATTCCTTTAAATATTTGTGCAAACCTTACAACTAAAAAAATTAAAATGTGGATCCATCAAATAAAAATTTCTGAAATATTTAAATATTGATTGCTAATGCAAATACTTCTATTTGATTAAAATCACAATTTTACCATAATAAATTATCTTTAGCATTTAAACATTTAAAAAGCAGACACACAAATACACACTATTAAAGTGATGAAAAGCTAATTTGTACCCTGAAACTAAAACTAGTTTCCCAAATGTTAATGCCATAGACTTAAGTACCAGTAAGTGATTTACATTTCTTCTCAGGCTTGCCTTCCTTATATTTCTGTAATTTCAGTATTTTTATATCTCATTAGACTGAAGGAAAAGGACCAGTCTCAAAAAGTGACAGCTATGATACCTGGGTAATGAATGGATTGACATTTGATCTGTTGCAGTATCTACGGTAGTTTTCATTTTCTCCTTTTTATGATAAAGTTTCATTTCTTACATCATGGCAGTTTTAACTTTCTGTCTTTCACACAGATTTAAATATTACAAACCTAGTGCTTTTCTGAAAATGATTTATTCTTTCGTTGGGCACAGCTGGTAGTAGGTAACACACTGACTTGCCATTTTGATATATTGATTCTGCCTATTAGCATTATGAAACATCTTACCAGTATTTTATTTAAAAGGAAACTTATTGGTATTTTATTAAACCTAAGAGGGCTATCTAGAGCAGAACTTTGCAACCGGCACAATATGTAATTCCCCATTCCTATGTGTGAATGACTGGGGTGCCACCATTTAGATCCCTTCTGCCCTGAGCTGCTTGGAGCCTGGAGAGTTCAGGAAATCTGGAAGAGGGGAGAGAGAAAGGGGGACATCAAAAGCAGCTGTACAGTGTGTCATGAATTAATGTTGGATAAATATCATCATTTTCTCTGTGTGCCGTGAAATGAAAGGTTTGGGAAGGATTCGTCTCCAAAGGGGAGATTGAGACTGCCTAGTCGTTTCTCTTCTGTAGGACATAAGGCTTTCTTGTCCTTTTGGAACACACTGTGGCATGTCCCTTCCACTTGATTATTTTGTGTGACCACTCCTGATGGACTGCGGGACTCTGTTTTGCCAGTTTTAATTGGTTTTTCTCATTCTTCTTATAGTATATGCCTACTTTCATCAGAATTACATACAATTCTATTTATTCTTTCCTCCTGAAACAGAAAATAATGGGTAGTGAACTATAAATTATGGATTATTTCTTATTAAGAAGAGAAACAAAATATTTGTACTTAATTATATACCCTTAATTTATAAAACCAAAAAGAAATTAAAACAGCCTATTATATTAACCCCCTTTGTATCACAGTGATGTTTGTATACACTTTACATCAACTTTACCTTTTTTGCATCACTAGAAACTAATAATTTTTCCTAGAGAGTTGCAACCTACTTTGATGAAACATTGTGTTACTCATTTTGTCTTATCTATTTTACTGAGTTCAACCTAGCTAAGGGAAGCCTCTTTAAGTTGAGTCTTTTGCCTTTTGAACATTGCCTCTGGCATTTTATAAAAATATGTATGCTGTCTCGGACTCATCCTGACATTTCCCTGACCCCACGACATGGAATAAACTACCTTTTAAAGGCTCTTGGTGCCCTTTAGTGGAGAAAGTAAGAGAGAGTTTACATAGAATGCTGAACTTTAGTGTAGTATGTTTCTAAATGCTACTTTTCTTAGAGTATGTGGCCTTATCAATCCATAATGTTCCTTTCCACACTGACAAAAGCAACAACAACAACAACAACAACAACATCCTATGATCCCATTACCCCCACCACCACCAAAAATTAATATTGTTTGTAGGTCCTGCAAGTTTTTTTTTCTTGAACAAATCTTTGACTTAGTACGTTCTTCTTTTAAATAGGGATGGTTCTTCAATGTAACAGGTAGTTGACAGGATTAAAGGAAATAAAAAAAGGCCCTGAAAATGAAAACTATTTTTATTTTCTACTCCTACTATATTCTACTCATACATGATCCTCTCAAGATTCCTAGGACACCCCTATGTTTCTCCGTTTCCTTATCTTTGCTCTCTGCTAACATTTAAAATGTGTACCAGGCTCAGCTTAAAAGCAACCTCCTTTGGGAGCAGTCTGAGGTGTTCAGGCAGAAGGAGTCCTTTCTTTGCCGTGTTTCAGGAGTACCCCAATGATTCTGCTTTTAAAACCATTGATTATGTGTATTTATTCACACGTCCATCTCTCCTAATAAGGTATGTTTGTGGAGGGCAGAGATCATATTTTATTCATCTTTATATACAAAGAGCTGCACATACTACCTTGTGTGAAATAAACAAGAGATGTTTACTGAATCAATTGTTGTTTGGGTTAAATCACTCACTGATTGGGTTAGGTCACTGATTTTCTATTATCATGCAATTAAACAAACCCAAAGAGTTATTGACAGGGAGGATGAATAATTATTTCTAACACTAGAATTACTCTGATATGATCAGGCTCCTCAAATTGAAGTGTATGCTTCTTAAACTGTGGAATGGAATCACCTAAGACAGGGTTCCCCAAACCCTGGGCCACGGACCGGCACTGGTCTGGTCTGTGGTCTGTTAGGAACTGGGCCGCACAGCAGGAGGTGAGTGGTGGGCAAGCTAGCATTACCGCCTGAGCTCTGCCTCCTGTCATATCAGCGGCGGCATTAGATTTCCATAGGAGCTGGAACCCTGTTGTGAACTGCTCATGTGAGGGATCTGGGTTGTGTTCTCCTTATGAGAATCTAACTAATGCCTAATGATCTGAGGTGAGATGTAACAGTTTCATCCTGAAACCATCTCCACTCCAACCACCGTCCATGGGAAAAGTGTCTTCCGCAAAACCAGTCCCTGATATCCTGATGTCAAAAACTTTGGGGACTGCTGACCTAAGTGACTTGTGGAAAATGGAGGTACCATACTCTACCCTAGACCTGGTGAGCCTGAATCTCTGAGGACAGGTCAGGCAATCTGCAGTTTTGACATTTTCTCAGGTGACTATTATACCCATCAATGTTTCAGAACCACTGCCTTAGAGAAATCCTGGCTCTTATCACACCCAATGCAGAGCTCAATCCTAATTCAGAGGTCCCTGACCTTATGATAAGCTGTTTCTGATATGAGGGTAGATACATCTCCCAGGATGAGAACCAGGGTGGACATGATAAAGCTAGGAAGGAGGTCCTTTTCAATTCCTAGTACTATCTCATACTGACTAGTGAGCTTTTAGAATAAACCACTCATGGACCAATGATTCTGTCCATGCAACTGATGTGTGCTGACATGGATGTGGGCTCTGGCACCAGAGTGGATAGATTTGATTTGGTTCCCAGAATTATCACATGTTGGCTGTGTGACCAGATGCAGGTGAATAAAGCTCTTTGAGTTTCCACTTTTGTTTTCTCTAAAATGAAGATGTGAGAACCCCTTTCACTCACAAGATTGCGGTAAAGACTGTGAGAGGCAATGACATATGTAAAAATGTTTTATTAAACCTCAAAATGGTCTCTGTTAATTATTATTTTCAGTGCATAGACCAACTTAAAAGGTTCACTTCTAGATCATGTGTTTGACAGCTGCCAGCTACTCATGGCTGATAAAGTGGACCCTGAGTGTCCACTTCACCATAGACACAAATGACATCTATGATGTGACTGGGAACAGATCCTGTTACTGGTCATGGAGCATGATACAAGTAATCACTCAATCCCTCAGGTCTTCAGCCATAAAATTAGCATTGAGTTGCCCATTTACATAGATGAAAATGCACCACACAGCCCATGCCATGAATAACTAAGTATCATGTTTCTGTAAGTTACTAACATTGCTCTGCTTTGAAGAGTATTAGAGCTCTACTTTTGCTAAATGCCAGGGAAAATGTATCATTCAATTCAGAAGTGGATATTGGGCACTTACAACATGTAAGGAGCTATATAGCTCAGAATAAACACTTTGAAAATTGAAATAAAGAAGGACATCTCATCTGCTGAATTAGAACTGGCCATTTGTGATGGCTCGGATGCCCCCTTTTGCTGCAGAACGAGCTAAGGAACTACATTTTACCTCACTTAGTCACCTTCATTATTCCTTTCTGCAGGCTCCAGAGTCCCCAAAATTGCATCTGCACAGATAGCCACTCAATATTTGTTGAATTGAATGTATACTTCTTATCCAAAAGAAGATCTTCATCTAAGACACCTTACACTGGTGAATGTGTTGGTTATAACGTAATACTTCTCTATAAAACTCCAAGTTCCACATATAGCTTAGACAGAATCTCTTATTTGGATGGGTCCTTGACACCTTGACAATCTAGCATGTTCCAAAATGCATTCCATGGAACACTAATCCTGTGAGATACTCCTTGAAAGGGAGGGTTCCATTGTCAAATGACTTTAGGAAACAGTGCCCACCTCCTGTTGGGAGGTCTCAATGCAAAATGGCATATTAAAGGCTCTGAGAAGTCTTGCAGCAATCCTGTATTTTGTTTTTATTTTGAGAACCTGTTTTAAAAATTAATTAGTTTTTAATTGACAAATAAAAATTACATATATTTATCATGTCCAACATGTGTTTTGAAAAATGTATAGTTTGTGAAATGACTAAATTAGGCTAATTAACATATGCATTACCTCACATATTTATCATTTTTCTGTGGTTGTGAGAACTCTTAAAATGTATTCTCAGCAATTTTCAAGAACACAATACATTGTTGTAAACTATAGTCGCCATGTTGTATGTTAGATCGCTTGAACCTGTTCCTTCTATCTCACTGAAATGTTGATCCTGTGACCATCTCCCCAGTATCCCCTTCCTTACCAGTTCCTGGTCACCTCTATTTACTCTCTGCTTTTACGAGTTTGACTTCTTTAGATTCCACAAGAAAGTGGTATCGTGTGGTATCTGTCTTGCTGGGCCTGGCTTATTTCACCTAATATAATGCCCTCCAAGTTTGAGAGCATGATAATATGTGACACAATTGGGTAAATTTTGCTCTTTCTTGTTATGTCAGCTTCCTACGCCTCTGCTGGTGTGACACAGGCTGTGCCTCCTGTAAGGGAGCCATCCCCTTTTAGGCTTTTAGTTGCCACTTTCTGCCTGTGACATGTTTGTCTCTAGACAAACCTAACTCCCGACTGACTAATCTCATGGTGATATTGTGGCCTCTGGTTGCCCTTCAAGGTAAACGTTAAAAGCATTTTTTTCCTACAAATTAACTCATTTTTGAGTAGTCAATAAGTTCTAATGTTTCAAACATCAAAAGGTAAGAAAAGGTATTCAAAGAGAAGTCTCCTTCCCACCTACCCCAGCTGTTCAGTTCCCACTCTTTATCACCAACACCACTAGGAGTAATTACGGCTTTTAATTTCTTCTTTAACCTTCCAGACTTAGGCATATCCATGCTGATATATATCACACACACATAAATAGTGTCCGTTCTCGTTTACAGAAATAGTGCTTATTATATACATTTTTTGAGAAACAAAAATTATCATGAGCCTAAAATATGTAAATTTCACAAAACTGGATTCTATTTCCCTAATTTCCTCACATGAAGAAAGATTTAAAAATACATCTGTGGAAGGCTTTGAGCTTTGAGGTCTTGCATTTGGCAAACCAAGATCTCCTATAGGACAAGAGGACCCCAGCAGGACTGGTGGTATGTGTCAAGCTCTTGGATGAGCAAACCAAAGCACAGGCCTCCTTTCAACCTTGCCGTGGTAGAGGCATGGAGAGACCTCTGTGACTCCTCAATACTTCACTGCTGATATGAAATATGCATTCTGCAAAAGCAAGCTTTAAACATAAAATAGGCCAGGGGAAGTGGCTCGGCACTGTAATCCCAGCACTTTGGGAGGAGGGCAGGAGTTTCAGACCAGCCTGGACGATGTAGCAAGATCTCATTTCTAAAAAAATAAAAATAAAAAATTAGCCACATGCAATGGTGCACACCTGTAGTCCCAGCTATTTGGGAGGCGGAGGTGGAAGAATTGCTTGAGGCTGGGAGTTTGAGGCTGCAGGGATAGCACCACTGCACCCCAGCACGGATGACGGAGCCATGAAACCCTGACTGTATAAAACAAAAACAAACAAACAAAGAAAAGCAGGCTGGGCGTGGTGGGCTCATGTCGGTAATCCCAGCACTTTGGGAGGATGAGGCCAGTGGATCACTTGAGGTCAGGACTTCAAGACCAGCCTGGCCAACATGGTGAAACCTCGTCTCTACTAAAAATACAAAAGTTAGCCATGCGTGATGGCAGGCACCTGTAATCCCAGCTACACAGGAGGCTGAGGCAGGAGAATCGCTTGAACCTGGAAGGCGGAGGTTGCAGTAAACAGAGATGGGCAACAGAGTGAGAGAGACTCTGTCTCAAGAAGAACCCTTTTTCACAAAAAGCCCCCAAAACCCATACAATACAAAAGCAGATTTGCCAAATAGAAAATGTCAGTGTCATTAGAAGGCTAATAAGTAGGAGCCTAGGGAGGGGGAAAAGATAGTTACGATGTCACACTGAGTGAAACATTCACAGCAACTGCTGCTTTTTTTCAATTTTAAAAGCACGGAAGCAGAGACTTTGACCTGTCATTAAGGCAGGATAGCAGAATGGTTCCGAGGATCTAAAGTCAGTCAGGACTGTTTTCATGTCTCAACTGTGCCACTTACTTTTTGTGTGCCCTTGGGCAAGTTACCTAACCTCTCTGTGCCTCAGTCTTGTCATCTGTAAAATGGGAGCAATAGGAGTACCTACCTCACAGGACTGTTGTGAAGGTTATGGGAGATGGTGCTTATAAGGAGCCTAGCCAAGAACTTGACTCACGCCGGTTAATATTTACTGAACAGAGGTGATTTTTAAGGGGATTTTATTAGCGCATGCAAGTAATGATTCATTCACTTGAAAGTTCAGACCGAGAACAAGTTGTTGAGTTTTTGGTTGTTGTTAGTTTTTGGTTGTTGTTGATATTTGTGCTCTTCTTTTGCTACTGCCTTAGAAGCGCCTAATTCATCCAGTATATTTGGAGCTAATTGTATTAACTGCTGAACAACAATTTCAGTTCCAGTGGGTGACAGAATCAAATTCTTTCATATTATCTTAGTCCCTGGAAATGGGTTAGTGGACCAGAGTCATCTTGTTAATTTGCAGAAATGGCTGAGAGAGGGATCCATTCCAAATCTTATCCATTAACTCCATGGAAACCGGATTGAATCCATGTTCTTTACATAGAGTGGAAATGATACTTGGGATGTTCCACAGTCTGAAATCCAGCCCTATAATAAGAACCATGTTGCTGATGTCAGCAGCTAGGAAGCTGCAGGGTATTGAAAGTCTTTGGGACTCTAGCATCCACTCGTATTTATAGCAATATTGCTTTTTTACCCTTGAAATGACACATCATCTTAGAATTTTAAAGAGAGTTCCAAATCTGAGCTGGCTGAGTCCATTTGCAAGCCCGTGGAGGAGCTGTGCTATTGAAGAAGTAGCTGTCACCTTACAAATGAGGAATAGAGTTACATCAGAAACTACTCATCCACAAATTTCTTTAGAAGTAGGATCTTCAGACAGACAGTTCTCAGACACTGGAGGAAGTCTAAGTCTTTGGAACCCACCACAATATAAGTGAAGGAGACAAATTCTTTCACGTGTGGCCGGTGAAATAACAGCTAACTGAACTTGACAAAATATCAAAACATTTCCAGGAAATATACAAGATACGGATGACTAGCTACTAAACGTAGGTATACATGTCTCATTGTACATCCTTTAAGATAAATAGTATGAAAAAATAGTACTTAATATCTCTTTGGATGATTCTGTTCTGGAATCACCTAAATGAGATGAAAATTGTCATCTGTTATGAATGAGAATAATAACCTCACAAAGTAATTTTTATCCTAAATTCAGATTCTGTCTGCTTTTCCCTCCCCTCTCTTTCCACATGCTGTAATGGGATAAATGATGTTTTCAATCAGGGAGGGATGGGAAAAATTAAGAAGCTTTAGGAAAAGTATATCCTGAATTTCCAAAAGCTGTCTAGGTCAGTCGAGAGTCTAGTCAGAAAGTGTATTCATCCTGCCTGGATATTTCCATTGATGGCGGAAGCGAGGCAGGGACAGCTGAAAATGATTACACTTGTGACCCTTTCCCAGGGAGATCCTAAAGTCGAAGGTATTTGGAGGCTTGCAGCTTGTTACCATTTTGCCTTTATTTCTCTGGGTAAGCAGTCATGCTGAATGAATTTGTGATTCACTTAATAAACACTTGGGGGAATGATTTCTTGCTTCCTCGAGCCATGTTTTTTAATCTGGTCTACACCACCCTTCAAAATATGGAAGAAAAAATATCCTTCAGAAACCAAACGACTGTTTTTCTCAACATGGGTGAAGAATGTTTTCATTCTGTACCTGTTATGGAAAAGAGTATGCAGAAGCAGGATAGCCACTAAATTCAGAGTCAGCCCTACCTGTCAGTGGGTGGGGGGGTGGTTTGAGAAGTGTAATAAAGTCTAGAAATGTAAGGTGTCATATTATTCTTTCTCTGTTTAGTGAGCCCTTCAGACTCCATAATAGTCCTCGACTGGTGTCCCAAGAACACTGCTCCACAATTGAGAAAACACACTACCCAATCCCCTCAAGAAGGCTTGTTCATCTTAGACATGCATTCTTTCTCTTTCAAAACTTGTGTAAAACTATATAGTGTAACGACTGCATATTCTCTTTTACAAAAAACAAAACAGGGAACTTATATTCTGCTTATATTGAAGCTGAATGATTTGCTTCTCCCAGTTAGCTGAGCTCCTACACTCAGGTGGGCTTCAGCCAACTTGGTCTGTATGCTTTTCAGGTGAAATGCCCAGATGGCCCAAATAACCAACTTCAACCGGTTATGCCATGGTTTTCATGCAGATGTTTCGCCTTAAGTAAATCCTATAGCATACTAGTTGCAACATTTTATTGATTTTTTAGCAGAAAAATTTCTGAGAACACAATTTTAGTTTTCATAGAAGGGCAATGTGCAATGTTTTCCCAATGTTCTGTGTAATGCAGCTTAATCTAGATTATTCTGTGGACAGATCATATTGTATGTAAAAGGAAGATAGGTGCACGTTCAAATTCAGAGTTGTTGGTTTTATAGTAGTATTCTAGTACGTATTTATATGCTTCCAAATATCCCTAGTCTTCGAGCAAACCAGTTGTTTAAGGATACTATAGCATTGCCAAATAGCCAAAAAATGTTTCACTATCGGTTATAGCATCTGAACTTTCCTCCAGAAATTCACATACTTATTTTACTTAAGACAATGAGAAGGAAAAATTAGAATGTTCCAACATCATAAGACTCCTTTTATGGGGAATGCATTTCTGACTGTGTCTACAATAAGACATTTGCAGACCTGGCTTTCCTGTGCAGGGAATTTTATTGGCTTCACAGATACCTGTGTCAGTGCTGAAAGAGAACATCATACAACATGCATGCTTCATGTGACCATTTAAGCTTTATTTAAACAATCACAGTGAGCTGTTTTCAATTTAGCAACTGTAAAACGTATTATATATTTCCAATTAGATGGGTTTTGGTTTTGAAAGATGCTTAATTCGTCTCCTAGAACTTATCACATTAGGCTTTACTTTCCTTTATCTCTCTTCTGTTACTAAGAACTCTTTTATTTTATTTCCTTCTATCCAAGATACTTTTTCTCCTATTACAGCTTTCCCTTTTACCTCCCTGTTAGCCTAGTTGTTCAGCAGAATATTCATTCCTCCAGTGTAGTTTTGTCCTAGTTATACAGTATAGAGTAGCAGGGATGGTGGTGATAGTAGTTGTACATAGCAAAGAATAAGTTGTAATAATAACATTAGGTTGGTGCCATTACTTTTAATGGCAAAACCTGCAATTATGTTTGCACCAATCTCATAATAGTAACAATAGCTCCTGTAGTGGAAACAGCTTGTATTTGTCTTCCTAGTGGACAATAGGAAAGCAAATACAAGCTATTTCCACTACAGGGGCTATTTCCCCATTTGGAGACTTGACATTCCCTTACTCTCAATCTACATGAACCCCAAACCCCGGCCTGAACAACTAGAGCATTCCATCCCCTGGCCACAGTGACTAATTCAGGGCTGGAAGTGTGATGCAACCAGGCAATGAAACCCCATTCCAGGATCTTCAGAAAACTTTTGGGATCTTCTTCTCCTGTGGTTGCTCAGCTGGGAAGATGTCTCAGCATTCATCTTGCCATCTCATGGGGACGATCTGCCTGAAAATGAAACCAATCAGAGACTACAGAGCCAAGACTACAGAGCCAAGTGATTAGAGAGAACTCATAGTGAGGACCACGGATGAGCTCCTGGCCCAGATGCTGGGCCTTTTTCGCATAAGTTAAGTTGAACTAGGCTTCTGTCACTTGCTACTAGAGGAAACCTCACTGATAAAGAGGTAACTGTGTCATTTATTGAGCACTGCTTGTGTGCCAGGCACCAGAATAAGTATGTTAATAGATGTAGTCTCATTTAATCCACACAACAGACCTATATTTGCCGCAATTGTGTAGATGAGGAGACGGAGATTTGAAGAGGTTAAGTAATTCTGAGGCTATCCAGCTGGTACAGAACACCAGAGCCTCGGCACTGGTAATATTGATAAGGCTGAATTTAGCAAGATGGCCGGGGACATTGACTCAAAATATTCAGGCTGGAGGGCTGCCATTGGCTAGTCACTAGGGCCCTGAAAGCATCGATGTAGGCATTCTGGAGCATCCATCAAGTCTTTATGGAGTTGGTTTTGGCAGAGATGCCCATAGATGAAATCAAAGCCAGACAGTATATTTTGCTTATTTAGCCATGGGGCCAGTTAGATCCTGGAATTCTCCATGGGGAGCAAGAGTGAGTACAGTCAGTTCCAAGACTTCTGCGAAAAGACAGTATGCATATCAGGCTACATATATTATAGTTCCTTAACTCCTGAGAGAATTAAGGGGCCTCCTTAGGGGTCTGAGCTAAGCCCAAATTGGGTTAAATAACTGGTGAGAAGATGAGGCACAGGTTCACCCTAGAGTCCATCCCAGCCAGCATTTGTGGCTTGCAATTGATTTGTCATGGTCTGGCCCAGGGCAAGGTGAGGTCATTGTGGTGAAGGTAAAAAATGATCCAAATGCATTCACCATGCCAGGCCTGGGCCTGTTTGCCCTCATATCTATTCCTTGCCCTTCCTCTGCTCTGCCTTGCTGTGGGGCTGACCCCTGTGGGCTGCCTTCCCCAGGCTCCTGTGTGAGATGGCTTCTGCCTGGTGCAGTCAACCACAGGCACTGGCGAGGCACTGGCAGTGGGGAATGAAGGTAAGTTTGGGTGTTTCTCCCTCTCATTCTCTGCCTCAAACTCATTCTGCAGCAAAAGCTGGGTCTCATCCATAGCTCCAGATTCCACAAATCAGGGCCACCCTGGCTCCACCTCTGCCTCCTCATCCCAGTCTCAGTGCCTCTGGAAATGCTGCTTTCAACCTATGGGCCATGGAGGGCCTCCTGCTGGTGCTCATCTCCGGGTCATTGGATTGTCCTTCCTTGGCATCTCACCTCTGTAACTAATTCCTGTTGGAAATGCTTATAGCATTTCTTGTTTTCTTGGTTAGCCAAAGGCCCAAAATGCAACCCCTTCTTGAGAGCAGCAACCCTACCTTTGAGCACCCTCCTGTAGTAAGTGCTTAAAAATAAATAGGTTGCTTAGTTGGTTGATGGAAACTCTTGCCAGCCTAACCCATCCATTAGCATGTTCTGCTTTCACAGAACTGCTCAGTGGAATCAGAGATCCTGTTTTCAGCCTCATTTTAGTGGGCTGGTCCTTTTGACTTCCTACTTACTCCTTTGCAGGCTGGTAGGAGCTGAGCAATAGGAGTCTTTCCTGAAAATCTTTCCATCTTCTCAGTAATCATATTAAGTATCTGATTTTGTGTAGGCTGGCCAGAGAAAACATACTTCCCTTTCCACTGAAGGCAAGGCATCTCATCATGACTCCTTGCTGCAATTGCTTTTTTTTAAATTTAAGAGACAAGTCTGATTTACACGGAAAACGGTGGTTGTGGTTTATGGACTGAGCATACTAATTCCCATTTAATGCAGCAAACTTCGGGGGTAGGTTGTAATCTGAATGGAGATGAGTCACCGTATTCTTGAACCATATACTGAAAAATACCCACCATTTGTTAAAAAACGTTTCTTTTAAGCCATTTCTTCAGAGTAAAGTCAACCTGAATTCCTTGATTATGTGCCTGAGAGGGTCAGGAAATTCATCTTTTGTCTCAGCCTTACACATCTGCCCACCCTAGCCTCCAGAACGCCACATTTCCTATCCAAATCTTTCTTGTTGGTTTATTTGAACATCCCTCAGGAAGAAACCCAGAAGGTTCCACTTGGGCATGTGGGGTCATCGGCGCAGCTGACTCGAGTTGGCTGAGCCAACAGTGCTACTTTGGTGGAGTGTTTTGTTGGCTGGATCATCTGCAATGGGGGTTGGCCAGCGCGGGAGAACTTGGGAGTGTCCACAGGAAGTGGATATTTCCTGACCAGCTCATCCCTTGCTGACTCTCCAGCATTTTCTTGTCTACAACTAAAACGTTTTGCCTTGTATGTTCCTGCCCAAGACCTCTTGAGACAGTGGGTGGGTTTTTTTAAATTTTATTTTTCACCTTGTGCCAAATGTGTCAGGAGTTAAGTCCATAATGCATATATCTTGGCCCCACTCTTTTAGGGATGTGGCTTCTCTGTTTCTGACACAGGCTACTGCAAAGTAACCATATGTGTCTGAAATCTCAACCCTTTAAACAATTTTGGCTTGGTGCTTCTGTAGAAATGATAGCCACATTAAAAAGACACCAAGAAGACAGGCCTGATAAACTCTCCACTTCCTGTGACCTAGGTAAGAATAAAAAGAGAGTGGGAGCCATCTAGATTGGATGTCCAAGAAGAGGAGTAAAAGGCAGCACCCTTTAGTCTCTTGCTTAGTACCCAGCACCGGCTTCCACTTCGTTTCAGACTAGGCTGTCTAGATGGGGCCATGGGGCCACTGTATCTGTCTAAAGAGGTTGTGCAATGCTCAGAAAGCACCGTTCCCATAAACTCTGATGTTATGCAGTGTGCAACCCACCCAACTATGCATGGTGGCCTTGTCGTGAAAGTGAGACTTCCCTGGTTTTCCTTGCTACTTCTAGACCTAAAACGTCTTCTCTCTCCAACTTTCTCTTTGTGCAAACTTTTTCTTGCCTTAAAAAAAGAGGGAGTGAGTCTTACCTCAGAAAGCTTTTATGAGACTGAATGAGCTGACAAAAAAGGGACTTGCATTACTTGGAAAAAAATCTTCTCCAAAGACAATGTAGTATTATTTTAAAGTTGGCACTAACTAAATTGCTCCCTGGGAATGAAAAATTTACCCATATGAGCTGAACTAACTTATTCCATGTGCTGGGAGGACCACAGACATTAGCAAGGGCTAATGTAGCCTGGGGTCCCCAACGAAGAAACTGACTTCAAATCAACCATGCTTTGGAAACTTACGGATTGTAAGTAGCCTTAAAATTATTATTACTTTTCTGTACTAATACAATTCTTGAGTTGAGAATTGTAACATTCAATATTTTTTAAGTCATCTTCATCAGGAAAGAGAGGAAGCACTGGGGAAAATACTGTAGATTACAAGGGAAGATTGTCTTCAAGTTTCAGGTGGATTCAGAGAGAAGGGAAGGAGGAGCAGCTCAAAGAAAAGGAAAATCATGAAACCAGTGATGAAGTCAGAGAGGGTTTTTCTGGGGGTGGGGGGCAACCAGATTGGGCTTGAAGGGGGCAGGGTCTGAGAGCTTAGAAACAGACTCGATGGACGTGAGAAACTGCACAGACAAGGAAAAAGTTTGTTACATTAGTAGGATAAACAGTTGATTGGAATGGAGACTGTGCATTTGGGGAATGAGAGATAGTGGATTGGTGGAGTAGAATCATGATAGACCACAGACCACAGAGGGCTATGAAAGCACTCTGGGGCCTGCCCAGTGCTCAGAACCCATGGAATGCAAACTTTCCATGGCCTTCAAACCAAGTATGTGGGGAAAACCCTGTTCTTTCACCCAGGTCACAGCCTTAGAGAATCTAAAACTTTTTTTCCCTGCACAGTCTGGTGCTTCTCTCTATATATAATTTCCCATGTGGGAACACACACTGCTTTGCCAAATAAATAGTCCCTTCCTATTCAGACTGGAATTTGTTTTTGAAAATATGTTTGTCTCCCAGCAAAGAAAACAAATAGATCATCCTAAAACTGGCATCCTTCAAATTAGAAACCAAAGCAAGTGGTTTAAAGCAAAGTATTTGTCATTGATAATTAGCACTAACAGCAAAGTTTGTTTTTTAAAACTTAAGTCTTGAAAGTCTTTTCAAGTGGTATTAAACATTTAGTCAGAACACAGACTTCCCCAAGACACAGGGGTAAATTTTCTGAATCAGCACCTGACTCGGGAACTAGCCAGTGCACCATCAGTAGCCATTAGGCATTGACTTCATCATGACCTATCTATCTTGGAGGTGGACAGAAGCTCAGTTAACAAGACTTCTTTTCTTTAAATGCAATTTAGCAATTACCTTTCTTCTTTCACTTGAACTTTCTCTTTGAATCTTATTCCAGTCCCAGCATATTGAAGTTATTCTTCTAAACTAACAAACACATACACAAATGAACCTAATAGCAAATCCCTTCCAAAGATGTTAGGAAACTAAGATTTTCTTCAACTCATGACTCCAGAAAGGGAGGAAGAGAGAATACAGCAAGCTGGAGAAATCACCCTCATGGAAGCCAGGAGACAGGGAGGTGATGCTACACAGATGAAAGTAGTGCATAAATGGTGTTGGCTGGAAGAGAGAAAAGCCCCCTGGGAGATAAGGCAATGAAGTTAAGAGAGGTGGGTCAGAATCAAAGGGACAGAGTTTAATAAATAGTCTTATCTTCCTGGAGATGAAACAACTGTAGCCTTTGGGAAGGGAATGACATAGGAAAATCAGTGTCTGAGAAAACTTATTCCCAGAGAAGTGGGGAAGTTCAGGCTATGACTTCAAGAATTGGAGAGATTTCGAAGCCAGTATAACTGGGGATTAACCAAGGGCTCAAATCCAGTACTTGACAGCAGGCCAGACTGAGAAAGCCTTCTAACATTATCTAAAGGTCTCATAGCATTTCAGAACTAGAATGACCATACTGGAAAAAACTGTTCTGTGGTATCAGTCTGCATTTGGGATTGCTTTACCCAATGTAAGTGATGGGACGTTCACATCAGAGAAGCCTCCCTGTCTTCTCCCTGCCTCCCCCCAAAACTCTTCCTCTCCATCTTCCTGATGTCATATCCTGGCATCCTAACAGGGGTGGGGGGATTATATAACTGTCTGAAGTACTGCAGAACATGAAACAATAAATAAGCTATGTAAATTGCAAAACATGAGTCATGATTCTCTTTGTTCTGTATCTTTATAAATGTATTTTTTAATTACATATTTTTTCCTCATCATAGATGTCTAAAACCAAACCAAACCAAACAACAACAACAAAAAACATCTAAGTGCCCTCTCATGGAGAAACCTATTTTATTACATCAGATTATGCCTAGGCAACTGCTATTGAAATTATCATGAACATTTTTTGAGAGTCCATTGTGTGTCAGGCACTCAAAACTACCTACTTCTATCTCTATTTTAGAGATGAGAAAACCAAAAATAGAGAGGTTAAGTGATTTATCCATTGTTGCCTAGTTAGTAATTGTCAGAGCCAGGACTTGAATTTTTGGCTACTTGTGTCTTTTACCCATTACACTATACCTTCGCCCCAGTCTTCCCTGAGAAGAGAACTCTCAAGGGACTCAGATAAAGCAAGCCTGAAGTTGGCCACCCGCCCTACTACCTGCCACTCTCCTGGCTGACACTCCTGTGTTACACATGGAAACTTCCTACAAGTCTCTAGGTGTTAGTAGGCTCTTTCTCTCCTCTACTCACATCCTGGTCTTTAAAGAATAAATCTTAAAGCTCCTATGCCCAATCTACAACCCACTCTTGATGATTAAAGAAAGATATTAAAATACAAAATAGCAGCAGGGCCTAGGGAAGCCTGAAAAACTATTTGTACTCATAATAACTCTGTAAAAGATCTATGTCCACGTCCATTTTGAGGCACAAAGAATGAAACCAAAACTTTGATAGATATATAGATGATGAAATGGGCTGAGGTTAATCCTGAAAATAGGCATTTAAAAATCTTATGGGAGAAGTGTTCTTCTGAGCCTCTATTCCTCAATTGTGTATTTTAAGTACTTTCTTCCCTCCAAAGATAAGAGTTAAGTTCTGGGAATAAATATATTGTTTAAATCAGACGTGTGCTATGTGATAGAGGTACAGTGACAAATAGACAACATCATGCCCTTTACAAGCTTACAGATTGATTAAAGAAGAGAATGCAAGAATATAAAAGGTCGGCTCTAAGGTTTGCTTGAAAATAAATATTTTTATCAAATTATAAAATGATATGATCATTTCCATAGGCGCAGGGAAATATTCAATAAAAATTTATATTCATTTATATAAGAAACAAAATAAGAAATAACTCTTGAGAAACAGGAATGAAAAGAAACTTGTCTTGTTTATAAAAAATAGCTACCAAACCCATCAAAAATCGCGTTTAATTCTGAAATTTTATAGACATTCTTATTTAGCTTAGCAATAAGAAAAGAATGCCTCCTACCACAGCTGCTCTTCAACATTGACTTAGCAGTCTTAACCAACACAGGAAAATAAAAAAAGAAGTTGTAAAAGAAATGATAAGATTCGAAAGAAAGAGATTAACTGTCATTATTTATGGCCTATTTGATAATTTACATTAAAAAGTTGAAACAATGGACAAACTTTTATAAATAATAAGATAGTTCAGCAAGGTAATAGAATACAAAACCAAAATAAAAATTCAGTAATAGTATTCAGCAATTTTAAAGCAAGCACTTCATGCATTTCAAAGCACTCATGGATGTTTTCTCATTTACAAAAGCTCACAAAAATCCTGTGAGTTTAACACATCAGCAGCAGCAGCAGCAGCAGTGCATTGACTTCATTTGACAAATGTGTATGCAAATCAGAGAAATTTTTTTCTCTTTTTAAAAGCAGGGGTATCAATTAACACATGGTGATATTCAAATGTTTTGTATTACAGTTCTGAGTTTTGACAAACATATAATCATATAAGAGCCACCACAATCAAGATATGGAACAGATCCATCGTGTCTAAATTAAGATCTTCTGGTGCCTCTTTGTAGTTAGCTCCTGCCTTGCTCCCCAAGCCCCTGATAACTACTAATAGATTCAATCCCACAGTTCTACCTTTCTTTCCTTTAAAAAACAAAAAACTTTAGCCTGCATGTAAATGAAATCAAACTGCATGTAGCCTTTTGTATTTGAATTTTTTGTTAGCATGTTGCATTTGAGAATCATCTATGTTATAGCATGTAACAGTGGCTAGTTTCTTTTTATTTGCTGAAATATATTTATTTGTTTGTATTCCATTGTGTGATGCCCTGAAGTATGTCTAACCATTCACCAGCTGAAGGACATTGCACTGTTTCTAAATTTTGGTGATTGTGAACAAAACTACATAAACATTTGTATACATGTCTTTGTAGGAATATGTATTTTCATTTCTGTTGAGTAAATGCCCAGGAGGGGATTGCAGGGTCATTTGGTAAGTGTGTTCTTATCTTTATTAAAAAACAGCCAGTGTCTTCTAAAGTGACTGTACCATTCTCTGTTCCCACCAGGAGTGTATGAAAGTTCAAGTTGCTTTGCATCTTTGTCAACACTTGGTATTGTCAGATTTTGTAACTTTAGCATCCAAATAGTTGCATATCTCAATGTGGTTTTAACTTTCACTTCCCTGATGACTAATGGTATTAAGTACATTTTCATGTTCTTATTTGCCATATGTATAACTTGTTTAATGAAGAAAGAAGAGATGGTGGGAAAAATACCTGTTCAACTTTTAACTCATTTTTAAAAAGTGGGTTGTTTTCTTATTATCGAGTTGTAAGAGTTCTTTATATATTCTGAAAGCAAGTCCTTTATCAAATATATATTTTATAAATACTTCTTCCAATCTGTGGTTTATATTTTCATTCTGTTAACAGTTTCTTTTATAGGGCAAAAACTTTTAATATTATGATGTTCAATTTATTATTTTTTCTGTTATGAATTGGGCTTTTGGTAATAAAAACTTTTTAAATTTTTTAACGTATTAAAAAAATCTTTTAATGTAAGTCATGAAGATTTTTCTAAGAGTTTATGGCTGTTTCCTGATGAAACTAGCCCTAAAAATTAGATTCTCTGTACTTTTGCTCATTATTCTGTTTCATCACATCATGATCCCAAAAGGTAAGTTTCAAAGGTTAAGGAATAAAAACATAATTACAATGTTGTCTACACAGGGCTATGCCATTTAGAAGTTATTTTTTCTCCATACTTCCCATATATGTTGTTTTTGCCTCAACAACTAAAGTGAATTTCTTGAGAGCAGGACCAGATTTTATAATGACTACCATGCCCAACAGTGTTGGGTTAGTGGGAAACATCCAACAGACCCAGTCCTGCAGCAGACATCATTCACTGACTCAAGGAAACATTCCGGACTCTCCTCATTCTGCTAACTCAGAGATCCAATTACTCCTTCAGCTGGATCAGAGGCTACACCAGGAGGCTGCTCTACTCTCTTGGATGGGGGCCACTATCTAAGGAGCCAGCGTATTCCAGATGATGCTAAGCACTCACTAGTCACTTGCTCTCAAGTTAACCTATTCTTCACAGCAACAAGCAAAAAAAAGCAAACAGAAACAGATTTACAAAGACCTCTAGGAACCTGAGACATTGCACAAACACAACACAAATTGTGAGGAAGCTGATACATCAGCTACACCTGGTAGAAATGAAAGGGGGGTAAATAAGAGTTTCCATGTAAGTATCATTGGAATACATGGCCAAATTGGAAGTTCAATAAATTATCCTAAAAGTATTCCATGAGTCACTGCTACAACCTGGATTAGAACTCAAAACTTCCTATTCTGAGCCTGATGACAACTCATCAGAACCATGGACTTCTGCTCTGGGGCTCACAAATCCTTCCGTGACGCAACTGCTGAGGAAATGAGTTCTGACATTACACAGCTTGGGTGTGTTGGGCTGTTGTTATCTCACTCAGCAAACAAAAAGTGAGCAAGTATTACCTTCATTTTCATTTAGGGAGAGAAGACAGAAGGTAAATAGTATAATCATGGTGTCTTTGGCAGGGAGTGGGTAGGAAGAAGATACATCATCCTCTTGGGAAACATGGTATATCAAGACAATAAACTAGAGAAGACAGAATAGAACAAGTTTACACATTTAAAAAAGAAACTAAACCATGGGAGAAAGGCAGAATTGGGAACCATTTTATTCAAAATGGGTTTCCCATCTAGAATGGCTTTATATTTCACCAATGAGGTAGTATGGCTCTAAAATGCTTTAGAGAGTCAGGGGTTACTGAGAAGGGATTTCTAAATAGATACTCACTTGTAAGAGTAAAGACTTTCTAAATAGACACCTTACAAGATTAAATGTAAGGTATGTCATAGCTGACATTCTATTATTACTATAATTGTTATGGTTTGCCATGTGAAAGTAAATTTTCAAACTGAGTAGAATTGGAACCATAATGTTAACACACCGAGGAAGGAAATGAGAACTATGCACTCAATGTTATGCAGGTTAATGTTAGGATGACTCATATGGAAATTGTTTTGTAGTTTAGAAATGGCCAAATATCTGTAATTTTATGTGGTTAAATCTAATTCTGAACCAGGGTTCAAGCTGAATGATCAGTTTTCTAGATATAGTATATTTCTAGTTAATATTCACATTCCTGACCGAAGCCCTTCCTAGTGATTCCAATCATGAGTGACTCACAGGGTACTTTCCTTCCAGTTCAGTTCAGGGTCTTACAGTAGCCCCTTGTCCCCTCACGTCATCATTATCCTCATCTAAACTGAGCTTCTTAGACATGTCCAATTGTATTACTTCCTTGATTCTAAAGAGACCAAGTATCATTATTTTTAGCTGTCAGATGTTTTCAGTTTGTTAAGTAAGATATCTCCTCTGGAAGTAGCCAAAGAATAAAGACCCCAAAATGTATTTGTTACCTTCCATCTAAGCAGAGGTGTATGCATTAACTTCAATTGATTCATTTAATACATTATTGAGCAACTATCACATGCCCAGGGCTGTACCTGACACTGTGGGGATTCCAACACTGTTCAATTTACATGCAGGTAGACAAACAAGATATATGTATCTACATACACTAAACTACATGAGTAGAAACTTAACTAGGAATGCAATGCGTTTGAGAAGTCATGGTGTAATCATGGCTTAAATGCCAAAAGATTTGTGCAGATAGTGCTTTGAATTTAGGAGGAGGATAATTCCAGGACTAGAGAAGTCTAGAGGTAGAATTTTTGTAGGGTTTGAAGGAAGGGTAGCATTTAGAGAGGAGGAAACCAGAGAAAAGACAGTCTATGTAGAAGCTACAAGATCAACAAAAGCATGGTGCCAGGATAGTTTGTGGGGATCATGAGTAACAGTGCCTATTATTTATTCCATGGACACTCAGATGTAATCCATCATGGAGCAGTCAAGTATAAACCATGGCTACCTTTATTGTTAATTAATGGAAAAACCCACAAACACAGAGAAAAGCAAATCTTTCTCTTTTCTTCTCTTCCCACCTCTTCTGCTTGCATCTCCTCACTCTCCCTTGGAGCTAGGGCTGGGTGATGGTATTTAAATTACACCACCTCAATATTTCTGTCAGTGATTCCAAGTGGAAGAGCAGAAGCAAAAACCAGCGTTCCAACCAAATAACTGCTGTTTCTATCATCTTTCAAAAGTAGAAGATTTTAAGTGTTTAAAATGTAGCATTCATGATAGATAATTACATTGGTAAGTCTAACTTTTAACAGGTAAACATTTTAAATTTAACTGTTAATTTAACTAAAACAGTTTATTAACTGTAAACAATTAAACTTTTAAATGCAAGGTACTAATATAACAGTTTCAAAGAAGGCTCTGAAGGACTAGGCCTATTATTACTTTGCCTTCAGCTCAGAAGTTGTAGCCCTTGGTGGTTAGTGACTTCATGGGGAAAACTCTCTAGGGTATTTTTATTTTAAGAGAAGTCATGAAGGAGAGGACAAGGCCTTACCTAAAAGAGTTAATTTCTCATGGTGAAATTTTAGGCCTTGGGGCACCTAAGTGGGAGAGATGGTTTAGGACAAAGAAGTCTTTCAAATATCACTGTAGTTCAAATAACTACTTTTTGGCCCAGAAGTGAGGTTAATCCTACCAGTGATGATAATGGACAGACAGCGGCCCCTTCTCCTGCTTTCTCACACTTAAAAGAGCCGTGTGATATTGTTTGCCTGTGCACCCACCCAAATCTCATCTTGAATTGTAGTTCCCATAATGCCCATATGTTATGGGACGGTAATTGAACCATGGGGGCGGTTACCCTCATGCTGTTCTCATGATAGTGAGTGAGTTATCATGAGACCTGATGGATTTAGAAGGGGCTTTCCCCCACCTTCACTCGGTACTTCTCTCATTCTTCTCCCTCCTGCCACCATGTGAAGAAGGATGTGTTTGCTTCTCCTTCTGCCATGACTGTAAGCTTTCTGAGACCTCCTCAGCCCTGTGGAACTGTGAGTCAATTAAACCTCCTTCCTTTGTAAATTATCCAGTCTCAGGTATTTCTTCATAGCAGCGTGAGAACGGACTAATATACAGTGCCATCCAGAACCTCCATTAGACTCTGCACAAGTTTGGTGGCTATTGAAATATTAGAATTCTGAGACCCAGATTCTTCCTGGAAAAAAATCACTTGGTAGGTGAGAAAATCATAGTCACAGTTTAAGCATCACTTTGTAATGACCAGTATCCTTGAGTGGATGCTGGGATGATGCGGAAAGGCAGCAGCCTCATGCCGCAGCCGCCCTCGCACTAATGTGCATTCATCTGTGCACAGTGCAAGACTGTTTGCACCAAGGCTATGATTAGATGAGTGGAATTTTTTCCTGTTGTCCCAGAATTGCCCCAAAGAGCAAGTGCTCAGTACTCCTCCTTCTAAAAACAGTGGCTGAAATTTGGAGCCAAACACATCCCCTCCATTTATTAAATATCCCTGGAACTAGCCCTTCCGTTATCAACTGCACTCACACACACACACACCCCCGACCTCTGCAGTATGTTCCTTATGGGAAGAGTTGTAGGAAGGGGAGAGAGAATCAACAAGGGTCTCAGCTCAGCCCTGCAATAATCTGAGGGTTTTGCTACCAAAGCCTTGTAGGGGCAGCATCTATGTGAGAGGCCATTCCCTTGACTCCACTGGATTCACCCAAGGTGTCATTAAAGGACAGGAAATGGAATTAAAGAGACCACAACTGATTATGGTGATCAGGAAAAATACTATCATTTCATGTTAATCCATGATAAGAATTAAGATGGACCAATAAACTGGTTACAGTCATAAATCTGTCATTTCACATTTTGTTACATCCATATCATATACTATCTAAATAACACCCCTGAAACAATTCAAATGCAATTTTATATTTATTTACCTATTTTTCATTGAGGTAAGAACACTTAGCAGGTGATCTATCCTCTTAACAAACTTTTATGTGTATAATACAGTATTGTCAGCTATACCAAATGAAATTTTTGCCCATAACGATATGTAAGTAGCCTCTTATTTTTTAATTAATTAATTAATTATTATTTTTTTGAGACAGAGTCTTACCACTCTGTCACCCAGGTCGGAGTGTGGTGGTGCCATCACAGCCTACTGCAGCCTGCACCTCTCTGGCTCAAGCAACCCTCTCGCCTCAGCCCTCTGAGTAGCTGGGACAGCAGGCATGCACCACCACACCCGGCTCATTTTTGTGTTTTTTGTAGAGATGGGGTTTTGCCGTGTTGCTTAGGCTGGTCTCGAACTCCTGGGCTCAAGTGATCCATCTGCTTTGGCCTACCAAAGGGCTGGGATTACAGGTGTGAAACATCGCACCAGGCCAACATGCAATAACCTCTTTAACATTAATCATTAGGGACTTCCTGATCTCCTTCCCCCTAACAAAGCCTCTCCTGGGTGCCCTCATTTATACCTAGGTATAAAAGACTTAAAAAGTTAATACTAATGCTTTGAGCAGTCAGAGGATTGCAAAGACTCACTAGACCTGTCTAATTGCTTCGGAATCCCTAATTATAGGCGCTCACTGACTTCCCCATGGTCATTTCCAACCTTGAGGGCAGTCAGCAAGTCTGAGTAATGCCTGTCAGAGCCACTGGGTGGCACTGGCAGGCCTGAGATGTGGGCAAGAGGGAGGAAGAAAGAAAGGAAAGGATGCCAGGAGACAGTCAAGGAGGAAGGAGAGGCAAGAGAGGGAGAGAGATTTTTTTTAAAAACAAGGGAGAGAGAAAGTGAGCAGGGAAAGAAAGACTAGGCCACAGGGAACTGCTTTGCATGGCCTTGTGTAGCCTCTATGGTTACCAGTGGCACAGACCTACAGTTTAATTTAGTACTTCTCAGCTGGGAGCTGAGCTCATCTGCCTATTCCCAGTACCTAGCCGGGTGCCTGGCTCTCGGCTGATGCTCTGGATCTGTGGACTGGTGGAATGAATGCTGCTGCCCCTCTAGAAAGTGGTCCTCAAATGGAAAGCTTGAGGCAGTGTGGTCTGAATGCTCCATCCTAATGTTTTGGGATGACTTAGTTGAAAATTCAAGAGGTGATGCCTTATGAGGAAACAAGGTAGGAATATTGGCACACACAGAGGTTAAGATTTTCCAAGGGTCAATTCATTCTGTCAAGAACGAATAGTAAATATTTCAGTCTTAGCAAGTCACACAGCCTCTGTCACAGCTACTGACAGAGAGCCACTGACAATATGTAAATGGTTGGTGTGGCCATGTGCCAATAAAATTTTCAAAAACTGACAGTAAGTCAAATTTGGCCTGTGGATTGCTAACCCTCCATGGCTTGAGTTCTAAGATAATCTTTCTGATTTCTCACCTTGCTCTTTCATCCTCTGATTCAATACCACTCTTTTGGTACACAACTACTTGTTTATTGGTTTATCTCAGAATCTGTGTGGACTGCTTGATCTTGCACTGTAAACTCCTTGAGAAACTCTGAGAGCCTGTTGATGACTTCAAGCACCATCAGTATTCCTGTCTGATCATGTTCAAGTGCTGTCACAGGGAGTATTCATAGAGAAGGTCTTCAGCTTTGAGGGTCTCATTATATATGTCTTCTGAAGATTCCACAAAGGCCTAGAATTAGCCACAAAGATGACTGATGCCAAGTTATAGAACACGAAGTCTTGGGAAAATTATACAGTTCTGGATACAGTGAGCTAGATTCATACCAGCTTGAGAAAGGTCAGTTCCAGCTCAAACCATGAAGTCGCTGAAATTTGTCTTTGGAGTCTTCCAGCCACATATCCTCCACCCCTTCTCCTCCAGTACTCAGGGACCTGTTTCCCTTACCCACTCTCACTCCCATCAGTGCCTTCACTTTACTAAAATGAAAATGCCTAACGGCAGATTAAAATCTGCCATCCCGTTGGGGTATGCTCACATTTTCATAAGGTTGAGAGCATTTTAAGAAAGGGACATGGCACTAATGATGGGATTTTGTACCTCCTGGTGGTGATATTGACCTGAAAGTAGATTCTACTTTAACCACGTCAGTAGCAAAATCCAGGAGAAGGATTGTGAGTAGGGCCACTGGGAACAGCTCCATGGCTCTGCAGAATTCCATGGATTAGGACATGAATGGTGCATTTTGGAGTTGTGCAACACAGCAGTGGCCCGTGTAGTAGGTTCTCTTGTGTGTGTGTGTCAGTATCTAAGAGAGAGAGAGACTAGTTCTCTCAAGGAATAAGCAACTGAAGTGTGGGTCTGTATTTTTGAGTTTTCTTTCTAGGACAATGAAGGAAATGGACATAGTTGATATTTTTGCATGACAAATAGGATTAAACACCCTGGAAGAGATGAAAATGTATTTCCTTCGGAGAAAGCATTACGCATATAGGTGATCATGACTAAACGTATTGGAGGCCTCTTATGTGCTTCCAAATCTCTGTGGCAGCACCTCCGGATGCTACAGCAGAAACCAGTTTCTTTATGGTTTGGAGGAGCCTCCTGCAGGTGTAACGAGACAGCTGTGTGGTGATACTTCTCAATGCCTCTTCAACGGGCAAGTGGAAGGTTCACTTCCGGACTTGTATATGGGTAACATGGAAATGTGGAGTGCCCTTGACCAATAGGGGATAGAATCCAATGGATAAATCTTCCTTCTGCCCTCTATGCAGATGGTTCTGAGATCAAGTTTTAGAAGATTTATCATATGGCCCTGCAGGGAGCAAGCACCAATTGCCCATACCAGGGTCCAGTTCTCAAAAGAATCCTGATGTTGACTCTCCTTTTGTTCAGAGGCAAAGTTGCATGCTAATTAAAACATTACACTCTTCAATCACAGTCCACAGAGCACTTTCATTGTGTGCAAAGAACTTTTATATACAGAATCTCAAAGACAAAGTTAATCTGTGATGCCCTTCATTTCCCTTCTCAACTGCTCACTCTCCACCTAGGTGTCAGCATCCTCTATTACCCCCCATGCACCCTCCCACTGCCACCCACCCACCCTGTGGCCAATTTCTCTGTTATGAACATGGACAGTTCTCACCCTGCTCAATGCCTCTTTCCAGCTGGGACTGGCCCACTGGCAGACCCCTGCTAATGGAATCAGATCAGTCCAGGGCAACATCTGGCCCAAGGGTGGCCCATGCATGGGCTAGTTGTAGCTTGTTGTGTGGCCCATTAGGCGGCCTGATGACAAGGACTTTCCCCAGCTGGGTTGATATCATTAGCTAGGATAAGTACTGTGGCAGGTTTTTGAAGGTATATTAAAGATGAGTTAGTAGATGGTGAGAGTGGAGCAGAGCAGATATGCAGGCAACAGCAGATTCAACATGAGAGGGAGACCGTGCAGGCCAGAGAGCGTGGGCCTGAGGCTTCCCTAGAGAAACACCAGCTTCTGAATCACTTTGAAACTCCTGGTTCACTCTGTGTTTCCTTACCATAACTGCTCTACAATAGCCCCTCTTCCTTTTTAAGGTGGACCAAGTGGCTGTCTCAGCTTTCTTATAACCAGAAAACCTTGAGAAGTTGGTGCTCTAAGCCCTACCTTCTCCTCTCAAGACCCTGTCTTCCTCCGGGCCAGTAATAAGCGATGATGTACTACTAGGTGTCAGCCCTCCATAGACAGGGACTCTCTGGAGGTAGTGTCTTACCTCAAAGAGGTGATACCAAGGCCCTGGGGCAAGTCAGCAAGTGAGAGATTTGAGGGTAGTGAGGATAGTTCCAGTGCCCCTTAGATGACACTGCAGAAGCAGCTGCTCAGACTACCTATGTGTAGGTCCAGTCCTATGGGAGGAATTAGATCCTGGAGCAAATGATAGCATCTATTCACATCTGGCAATTCTTCTACTTTGGAATGTGCATTCCACAGAGGGCTGAGTTTGTGGCTTCTCGGCAGTCTCGCCAGTGACTAACGTTCATGGTATAGAGAGTCTACATCCCGAATTTTCTGGGATTGTCCAGATTTTAAAGTATGCCATTCCAGGGTTATTATAAATCATTGATTTATCCCAGAAGTTTCAATGTTTGGTAAATAGTTTCAAAATAATTCACACTAGTAGGCATTACAGTAAAGATGCACATGGATTTGAAAGATGAGATTGCTGCTGGCTGAAGAAATATTAATGATTCATTGAGACAACATATTTGCTATGTGTCTGAAGCTGGCCAAATTCAGTCTCTCGCTTCAAAATAATTTGAAATACATTCAAAAGCATTGCAGTTATTACAGAATTTTACTTTACTGTGATAATGTATACAAAGCAAAGGAGAAAAAAAAATAGAGCCTTAAAGAGATCTTGCAATAGGAAAATCCCTTTTAGAATAAATGTGACAACTCGAAAGTAATATTTTGTGGCTGATATATTATATTTCATCCATTTTAAGATGGACATTTACTTAGAATTTTACATCTCTGAAATTAGAATGTATCTTTTTTCAATTGATCATACTATACATTCTAATTGAAAGCATTATTTATTTCCTAGTGATAAATAAATAATTGGTGCACTTTATAATTAATGACATCTTAGATTCAATAACATACAGTAATAGTGTGGTAAATGTTGTTCAAAGTAGAAAATTTGATAATACTTCTTATATTAGATAAACACAAGCTGGCTCTCAGCCCTATAGCTTTCAGTGTTAAATTGGAGAAATTTATTATAAATATGTCTTTAAAAATACAGTTTTTAGCAAATCATATATAATTCTGTAAAACACAGTTTAGGCTCCAAGCATTTAGACTTCCCCTCTAATTTCCACCTTGCTGAGACCTACTATTTTATGAATACGAGTAATGAAAAAGTAATTATTTTCCAGAAGCTCAAGGTATTGGGCAAAATAATATTACCTCACAATTATAATAGATTTGGTTTGCCATTAGTATATAAAAGTTGCCTCAAAAAATAAACAGGTGCAGCAAACCACCATGGCACATGTATACTTATGTAAAAAACGTGTACATTCTGTACATGTATCCTGGAACTTAAAGTAAAATAAATAAATGAAAAATAAAAAGTTGCTTCTATCATAGTAAGCCAAGTCATAATGGTAACACCAGAGAACTAGCATAAGAATAGACATACAGAACAACGGAAGAAAATTGATAATCCAAAGACAGATTCTTATGTTTCTGGTCATACTGATTTTCAACAAAGGTGCCAAGGTAATTAAATGGGGTAAAGAATTGTCTTTTTAACAAATGGCACAGGACAACTGGATATCCACAAATACCGGGATGAATTTGGGCTCTAACTTCATGCCATATAAAAATATTACATCAAAATAGATCATATACCTAAACGTAAGAACAAAATGGTAAAATTTTTAGAGGAATATCTTTATGATCTTGGGCTGGGAAAAGAGTTTTAAAATATAACACCAAAACCATGATCTATAAAAAAGAAAAAAAAAACTGGTAAACTGGACTTCATCAAAATTAAAAATTCTTGTGCTTCAAATGACATCATTAAGAACATGGAAAAGACAATCCACAGACTGGGAGAAAACTTTGGCAAATCACATTCTGATAAGGTACTTGCAGCAGCATTTATAAGAACTTTTACAATTCAATAAGAAGAAGACAACTTGATTAAAAAATAGACAAAAGTTTTAAATAGATCTTTCACCAAAAATATACATATGGCAAACAACCAAATGATAAGAGACTCAACACATTTAGTCATTAGGGAAATGAAAATTAAAACCACAATGTGGTGGGATACCACCACATACCTAATAAAACAGTTTTTTAGCAGTCCCTGAAAATACCAAATGCTGTTGAGGATGCAGAACAACTGAACTCTCATACCTTTTGCTTGTACGGCCAATCTGAAAAACAGTTTAGCAGTTTCAAAACTAAAGTTACACATATGCTTAGAGTTTGACCCAAATATCCCACTTCCAGGCATGTACTGAAAACTCATGTTTGAACAAAAGCTCTACATAAAGGTTTATAGAGGCTTTGTTCATAATCACCAAAAGCTGGAAATAAGCCAAAGCTCGTCAACTGACAAGCGAATAAATAAACTCTGGTGCATCCACACAGTGAAACACTACCCAGTAATAAAAAGGAACTGACACTCTGACATGCTACAGCATGGAAGAACCTCAAAGACACTGTGTTAAATAAAGAAAAAGCAGATGCAATAGGCTATATATTATATAATTCAATTTATATAAAATGTTTAAAAAACGCAAATTTATACATACAGAAAGTAGATTAGTGGTTGCCTGGGGCTGTGGGAAAGAGGGTAGAGTAACTGCAGACAGAAACAAAGGATTTGTTTTGGGTGATGGAAATGTTCTAAAACTGGATGGTGGAGATGTTGAACAACTCTGCAAATTTATTAAAAACCACTGAATTGCTCACTTGTAATAAGTGGATTTTATGTTATGTAATTCATACTTCAACAAAGCTGTTTTTTAAAAAGTTTAACACTAAATTTAATGTGAAAGTTATTGATCTTGACATCCTGCCAGGTTAATGGTTGTTTTGTGGGTTTTTTTCTATTATGAGCAATAGGATAACTGTAGATAAGATTATTGGTATGGTCATATTACATTATTAATAAAAACTTTGGAAATGAAAAACATATGCCTTCTAAGAATATTTTATGGAAATTACCAAATAACTGCCATATAAAATTAATGAGGATGGGTGTCAATGGCATAAGCTTGCAAAAATCTTATGAATAGCACATTTGAAGTTCTTTCAGCTGATGTGGAAACTGATGTTATAAAAACATTGAAACGTTTTTACATTTACACATTCCTACTAGAGACACTGAAATCATTTGTGACTTTTATCCAACTGCTTTGTATACAAATTTGATCATTTTTGAATATGAGATTTCCAAGCTTAATGTGTATCCTTGAAGAATACCAATATTTCAACCTCTATAAGGTTAACTTTATCAATTAAAAATGATAAATGGTTCTTAAGAAAATTTTCAGAAATCCTGAGATAATTTTCATTCTTGTTGTATTGGTTAGGGTAAGTCAAGTGTTGTAACAAACAACTCCCAAATCTCAATGGCTAAGGACAGTAAGAGTTTATTTCTTGCCTCATGTCATAGTTCAAGGAATGGAATTGCTGGGTCATATGGCAACTCTATTTTAACATTTTGAGGAGTTGCCAAACTGTTTTCAAAAGTGGTTGCATCATTTTCTAATTTTGCCAGCAATGTATGAGGATGCCAAAATCTCCACACTCTTACCAACACTTGTTATTATCTTTTTTATTTTAGCCACCCATGTGGGTATGAAGTAGTATTTCATTGTGGTTTTGAAATACATTTCTCTTATGACTAATGATGTTGAGCATCTTTCATATGCTGATTACCTACTTTTTATCTTCTTTGGAAATAATTTCTATTCAAGTCCTTTGTTCATTTTTGAATTCAGTTATTTTTCTTTTTACTATTGTCTCAGTCCATTAGTGCTGCTATAACAAAATACATAAGACTGGGTAATTTATAAACAACAGAAATTTACTTCCTACAGTTCTGGAGGCTGTGAAGTCCAAGATCAAGGTGCCAGCAGATTTTGTATCTGGTGAGGGCCCATTCCTCATAGATGGCACCATCTAGGTAGAAAGATACCATTAACATGGTAAAAAGGATGGAAAGGCATAAGGGGCCAAACACTGTGTTCTCACATGGCAGAAGAGCAGAAGAAACAAATTTGCTTCCTCAAGCCCTTCTATAAGGCATTAATACATTCATATGGGTAGAGCCCTCATGATCTGATCACTTTGTAAGGGCCCTATCTCTTCATATCACTGCAACAGGAATAAGTGTCAACATGAATTTAGGAAAGGGACACCCTCAAACCATAGCAATTGTTAAGTTATGAGACTTTACATCTCTGGATAAAAGTCTCTTATCAAGTCTCTTAATTTGTAAACATTTTCTTTCACTCTGGTTGTTTTAATTTTGATGAAATGCAATATTTATCTTTTTCTTTTGTCATTATTACTTTTAGAAACCATTACCTAATGCAAGGTCTCAAAGATTTGCTTTTATGTCTTCTTATAAGAGTTTTATAGTTTCAGCTATTATATTTAGGTCTACGATACATTTTAAGTTTATTTCTACATATTGTATAAGGCAGGACTCCAACTTTGTTTGGTTGTATGTGGGTATATAGTTATCCCAGCATCATTTGTTGAAAAGACTTCTTTCACCATTAAATTGTCTCAGAATCCTTGTCAAAAATCAATTGACCATGAGTGTAAGAGTTAATTTCCGGATTCCTACTTCAATTCCACTGATCTATTTATCTGTACTCGTGCCAGTACCACACTGTCTTGACTACCACAGGTTTTGAGTTTGGGAAGTGTGCATCCTCCAAGTTTGTTCTTTTTCAACATTGTTTTGACTATTCTGCATTTTTACCACTAATTTTTATAACACAATTTTAAACATTGAAGAGAGAATAGAGGGTAGGAATAGAAAATGCTTGCATTGGAGGCCAAATGTGACTATGTGTGCTGGTATAAGAATCTTTAAGACAGAAGTTTATTTTTGCTTTACAAAGTAAAAATTCTCTAAGAAATAGTTATTGGTAATAATTACCATGCTATAAAATTTTATAAGGAAATTATATAAGAATAGTCTTAATGATGAAGACTTTAGGACATAAAACTTGCTAGTCTTCACCAATTATCTCTAATTTATTTGGATAGGAAAAGCTCTAAGTGGGATAATCTTGGGGGAAAATTATTTTCTTATTTTTACAAACCTTTATAAAATCTGACTTTTAAAAGACAAGGTGGAAATGTCTACAGATCAGAAGATTGGTGCCTGGACTATTGGCATTCCTAAATTTATGTCTGTTAAGTCAGAAAATGTACATGCTTGTCCCTTCACTGCTGAGTAAGGGAGTTCGAGAAACCACTGGTGACCTTTGAAACAATAAAATATCACTTGGTCTTCCTAATGATTACTCAGAGGTGTGTGAAAGAGTGACTGCAAACAACTGGGAACCAATAATAATGAGCAAGGCGGGAGGCTGCACTACCTGGTAGGAAGGATACAGATGGGCTTTAGAATCAGACTTCCATGAATTTTAAATGTGAATTTCTTACTGGCTTTGTGATCTTTGGAAGGTTATTAAGCTTCAGTTTCATTATCTCTAGAAATTGGTAAATAGCTCTTGCAGCATTGCTCTGAAGATTAAGTGATTAAGTTAGGCAAGAGATGCAATATGAACATGCCTAGAAAAATACCTGCCACAGAGCAGGGCTTCAATCAATCTCAGCTGTTTTTTTCTCCAATACCTACAAGTGGACAAATGATGAAAAAGACTGAACAAATAACATGTTAACTGAATTATTATGATAAATTTGATATTTCTTCCCATTAAATCTCATTGTTTTTAATAGAGAATATTCATCGAGTAAGATGCAATAAACATAATATATTATCTTTCAGAATAATTTTCTACAAATAAACAAACCATTACAAAAAAAAGAAAACGTCTTTCATCAGCTCAATTGTCCTAATTCCTGGTTAGGAAAATCATGTTTCTTTAACTCTTCAGGACTCTGTGAATACCGTGTATTCAACAAGCAAGCTTCGGGTTCTTACGGGCAAGTGGGACAACCAGAAAACAGAAAGTTAAATGTGTACAAAAGTACGCATCCTGGTCACCCATCTGAGGATAAGGATGTGGTCTCTGTGTCCACGGCCAAGCCCCTAGTGGAAGGCCAAATGCCCCAATTTAAAATTATAGTCTATATTGCACAAGGGAATCGGGATTTTGCTCACTGTTTCCTTGACATTACAACAGTACCTGGCACACAGTAAGTGCTCAATAAGCAGTTGTTGGATGAGTGCCTAACTGAGTGGATCACAGCAGGTATCATCCAGTACAGCAGTTTTCAAACATGTTTTCAACTGTGGGATCTTTATTCAAACAAAATATTCAGTAGACACCCAATATGATACAGATGCAAGAGGAACTTAACTTGTCCAGGTAAGACAGATAGGCCTGCACCCCAGGGGTCCCTAGATTTTGCAGAGCATAGCTGGAAACCCCCAATCTTGTCAAACCCCTCATTTCAGATATGGGGAGAGTAAGGCCCAGAAATGAACAGGGCTTACCCAATGCTACGCAATGGGGCCCAAAATTTTACTTTTGCGGTTGGGAGTCCCTGTGCCAGTGGGGAAAAGAGCACATTCTACTAAGTGTTTACATCACCAGGAGGGTGTGTAGACACCGGCAGATCATCCAGGTGGCTTCAGTGTAGAGCCGGTATTGGTTGTTTATCCTATTTTTAGAAATGCATCTTGTTCTATGTTGCAGTAAGGAGCTTCAAGCTGCATCATTGAAGACTTTCTAATGGCAAGGCTCTGTATTTTGGCATAACCTTATGACTTCCCAACTCTCCACCCAGGAAATTGCTTCGCCATTTAGACATCCTAAAATTGTCTCCAAAAGAAAGTGAATATGGATTCTTTGGGGAACATTTGTGTCAGATGAGTGGATGAGAATTTAGGAGCTGACTTTGGATCTGGATCTGATAACCCTAGCATCTTTCCAGATCAGACAGTTTAGAGCATCCATGCAAGAATATTAATTGGTGCTGAGTGTGGAAGACAGACTCAACCTATGCTTTCTCCCTTGGACTTTCATGTTTGCTCCAGTCATGCCCTGTTTGCTCCTCCATCCTCTCACTCCTCCTTCTTAGATGCAGCAGAGGGTCTGCACCACTGAGGGTCTTGTACCCAGCCCCTTCTCCTCCTCCATCCAGTCAGCAGAGGGCTACCAGGCCCATGGGATGTGGCTCAGAAAGACCATCCCTTCTCCCTTTGCAGCCTCTGCTCTCACCTCCAACTTATTCTCCTCCCCCTTATTTTCCATTATGCTGGAGACAGAGAAAAAGGGAATTAGATTCTCTCACAGATGGAAATCACAAAGTCAAAGAGCTGAGATAATGTGCAACTTAATGCTAGCCACCACAACATTTCTCAATTGCACAGTCCTGGATAAAGTATGACTTCTTGGTGGACATACAACAACAGCAATAACACTGTAAGTCAAGTTGTTTGAAGATGCCCACAAAGTACCTGGGAGAGGTCTACCAAGCTGGCAGATGCTCCAGGCAGTTTGGGGGCTGTTGCTCCGGTCGACCTAAAGAGGGAGCTGTTTCCTTACAATGCCTGAGCGAGAGGCCCTGCCCAGCCAGCCTGGGGGTTTGGGGATCCCAGCAGTCACCTGCTTGTGCACTAGGCTGTCACTGAACAAATGCAAGTTGCACTTTTCTCATTTTTAAAAAAATTGTGTCTACTAAACTGACAAGAGTTCTAGTAGATCAAGTTCTGTTACCAATCAGGCTCAATGTCTTTATCTGTAAGTAGGAACAGGGGCACAGGTCCAGCTAATTTCACTGGAGAGTTAAGAAGCCTGGCTGCACTTGGCATGGATGGGTATCGTGTAATAATTGTGTTTGCAGTAGAGACTAAAAGATCAGTTTTGAACTGATACCTCACCACGTAGCCTTGGCCAGATTTCTAATCTCTCTCCACCCCTCAGGTTCTGCTTGTAATTTTGGTAAAAGAATAGCACTGAATTTACAGGATTGTTGTAAGGAATAGGTGAAAAATGTGTGTGATGGATTGGATGGGGCCAATACATAGTAAGTTCTTAATAAATGGTAGCTTTAAAAAATATAGCTATTGAATCAAAAATGTTTTCAGACCCTGTCTTATTATGCACAGGTGAGACGCACGCTCTACTTCCTGACTTGGTTCTCGCACACAAAAAATGTAAAATATTCCAGAAGGGAAGAGTTGTGTTTCCAATCCAAATGGAAACATATTGCTTGGACATGCCTCTCCGGGGTGTTTCCTTGAAGGGAACGCACCCAAGCCACGTGAATGTTAAACAGGGAAGCTAACACTTCAGTTTACACATCTCAGAGGGAGTCACGTCAATGTGTTTTCTCTACAGCAATAATCCTTCCTCCAATCTGTAACCAATATTCATTTACTCATTCAATAAACAGCCATGAAGCAATAACTTAATATGTGCACTAGTACAGTCTGTAGAGATAGAAAGATGAATAGGCCCCAACCCCTGACCTTAAAGGTTTACAGTCTAGTTGAGGGAGACAGGAAGACAAATGAATAAATAGTCATGATACAGAGCTGGTAGGCACAGGGTGCTGTGAGCATACACAGAAGGGGCCCCTAACCTGGACTATAAAAAGGGGGTGGCCCAAGCCTTCTTAGAAGAGATAATGAGCTGAATTTTAACAGGGAATGTAAATTTGCCATTTGAAGGGGAAAGAAAGGATGTTTTAGGCACAAGTTCTCTGTTTCTCCTCTATAATGCAAGAGAGTTACACTAGATGATTTCTAAGATGGTTTTCTGGAGAGAGGGCAGTAGGAAGAAGGAGCTTCCCTGCAATATATTCTGCTTGTGGAACTCCCATTCCATGCGCACACAGCCATGGGAGAACATAGTATGCTGGGGAGCTGCTAGGTTGTAAGAGCAGGATTTAAAACAAGGGATGAAACTGGATGGTGACATGGTCATGGGTGTTCAGAAAAATCCATCTGTGTGGAGAAAGGATTGAAGGGGTGGAAGCAAATAAATAGGTGAGAAGGGCCAGGTGCCGTGGCTCACACCTGTAATCCCAGCACTTTGGGAGGCTGAGGCGGGTGGATCACGAGGTCAGGACTTCGAGACCATCCTGGCCAACATGGTGAAATCCCATCTCTACTAAAAATACAAAAATTAGCTGGGCATGGTGGTGCACACTTGTAGTCCCAGCTACTCGGGAGGCTGAGGCAGGAGAATCGCTTGAATCCAGGAGGCGGAGGTTGCAGTGAACCGAGATCACACCACTGCACTCCAGCCTGGTGACAGAGTGAGACTCCATCTCAGAAAAAAAAAGAAAGAAAGAAAGAAAGAAAGAAAGAAAGAAAGAAAGAAAGAAAGAAAGAAAGAAAGAAAGAAAGAAAGAAAGAAAGAAAGAAAGAAAGAAAAAAGAAATGGGCGGGAAGGCAGTTGGTTGGGGAAAATCATGAGGACGTCAGGGTCAGAGGCAGCGGCAAAGGAGATGCAGAAGCGGGGGGTGGCTGACTACAAAGGCATGTAGAAGGTAGAGTTGACAGGACTTGGTGATTTGATGGAGAATGATAGGGAAAGTCAAGAAAAGTCAAAGCCCATGGGACCATCTCAGAGCCCCCTCACCTAGCATCTAATGAATGTTCCCTTTATGCATATGGATTATCTATGATCTTCATTTTTTCTAGAGTAAAACTTACAATCAGCTAGGGGAATCAAGACATGTTTTCTTCATATGTCCTCCATCTTTGTTTCTGGTTTATAGTGGTTCTGCTGTTGTTTCAGAAGGGAGGAAGGACTAGACCCTTGGAGTGACTGCTTGACAACTGAAGCCTTCAGAAGGGGGAGCACCCGCCCCTGGAGTGGTGGCAGGCTTTTTCATTCATGACAGATGGGAGCGTAAAGCAACAAGATGTTTCCCCAGAAACCTTAAAAATGAACATACCCTTTTGCCCAGAATTTCTACTTTTTTTGGAATTTAGACTACAGAAAAAAATAATTAAAATGTACAAGAATGATCCTAAAGATTTATTTCAAGGATGCTCACTGCAAAGTTGTTTATAATTGTGAAAAGCTGGAAACAAACATGACACACAGAAATAGCACCTGGCCTTAGAGGACCCAAGGCTGGGCCTGGTTCCCTAGCTGAGGAATCTCAACATAGGGTGTGGAACTGGGAAGGAGATGTCCCAAGAAACTAGCGAGGCTCTTAATGTCATGCTCTTAACCAACATGTTCTTTTTGAATTGGGGATGGGGCGGGGGGAGATGATTCAGCTGTACATACCAAGAAGGGACTCTTTTCCCTTTCTCTTAGCTCCTAAACATTTCTAAGCTGAGTGGTCGCAGCTGAAACAAGTAAGCTCTGGCTGGAACCTCCCCCAAGGAATCTCTCCTCCCTGCTGTTCTTCCCTACCCCCAGAAAGCTTCGTTTCATGTCTAAAAGCTCAAAGATGTGCTGAGTAAATAGCAAATAGCAGTGGATTAGGGAATTATAAAACATCACTTCCTTTCTTTCTTGGACATTTATTTATTGAGTACCTACTATGTGCCATTCCCTATGCTAAGCTCCAGAGAGAGAATGAAAAAATGCAACATAATCCCTACAAACGGTAGTTACTTTCTTACCCAATATCAATTCTCCCCTTCTTCCTAACAATCCGAATCCTGATTGTATTTGGAATTTCAATTCATTCAAGTTAACAAATATATCTCCCATTCTCTTTGCCACTAGGGATATCTATCCAGTCCCGTTCTGACCAAGGAGAGAGAAGCAAGAATCACTAAGTGCAGCTTCCAGGAAAGCTCTGTAGAAGGAGCAGGCTTCGTTATGAATACCTTATTAACTTCCCTTTTTCCAGTCTGGAAGTTGGATGTGGAGAAAGAGCTGTCATTTTGTGACCACTGGGTGACAAGCATGAAGAAAACAGCCACAAATTAAAGATAGCTGAGCAGAAATCTACATGGAAACAGGGGCCCTGTTGATTAATTATATTATAGCATTATCACGATAACCTTGGCTATCTAAAATAAATTAGTCCCCTAATTTGTCTAAGATATTGATCAACTGGGCTTTTGGTTACTTGCAGCTGAACACAATCCTAACTGCCATTTGACTATCCATGGCCTAGGGGAGCAAACGGATTTCTAAGATATGATGCATTCCAGGTTTATAAGCAGTTATGTGAACAGAGCACAGAACGGACAGCTCTGCTTTGATGGAAGATAAACAACTGATCAAAAAGGATTTCCAGAAGGAAGGGATGCTTGAGTTAGGTCTTGGAAGACGAGTCATTTCCCAGCCACGAAGGAGTAGAAATGGTATCCAGATTGACAGGACATACACGCAAAGACAAGAGAAGTGAAATAATGTGGCACACTCAATAATGTCGCTGAAATGACTTCATCTGACTGGGAAGTGGATGCTTGTGGGATGAGGTGGGGGATGACATAGAAGAGGGTAGGAGCCAGGTCATAAAAAGACTTGTGGGATCTTGAACAAGTCACCAAGCTGGTTCACCTCCAGTTTCCTCAGCTATAAAGAGGGGGGTTCATCGAGAGGAGAGTGTAGCTGTGACCAGGGGGCTGCTCTGCAACCATCCCTTGTGGAACACTAGTTGGAGGCTCTGGCTCCTTTGCAAGACCTGGAAGTTTCCACAGGAAGTGCTGTCCTGCCTGGCCCGCCTCCCTTGGTTTCACGCTGCATAGTATAGTCCAAGGACTGCGCTGGCATTTCAGTTTGAACACTAAGCGGTGACTCAGAACCAACAGAAGTGTGGACAACTGTTTACTAAGAAGGCAGCCTTTGGTGTGACAAATTAGAGTGGGCTGCTGGATTGTGCAGTATTCTTGAGCTACGCAGCTTGGAAATAGCACATACCATTGCGCTGGGCAGTTGATTCATTTCTTGTCCCATCTTGCCAGGCAGGGCATCACATGCCGACCCAGTCAGACCCACCATCTATATCCAGGCCAGGGAAAGTGATGTTTTTTTCTTTTTCTTTTTTTTTCTGGATGATGCCTTAAATACTCTGGGATATTGCACCAGCATCCCTTGTTTGTTTTTTTAAAATAACTCTATTATCCAGGTATATGACACTTTATACTATTCATATGTTTAGTTTCCTTAACCTCTTGGAGCCAAAAGATTGCAATCTATAGAGAGGACCATAAAGTTTTAGAGTCATGAATTAGCTTCTAGGTTATCAAGCAATGTCAGTACTTTAATTCACAGAATATTAAAAACCAACAGATATATATGGATATGCTAGGTGTAAGGAAGTGTGATACTATAGGAGACACAGAAAACGAGGAGGTGATTCCTGGCCTTAAGTTTAGACTAACCTTCAGAGCATAGTTTAAGCTTACTCTAGACTGCGAGGCCAGGAAGCCACATGGCAGACAGATCAGGATTTGAACCCTGACTCTAGGGATGACAATGGTTGCAACTTGGACTCATTCTCTTAATCTTTTCCAGTTTCTCTTTACTCATCCACAAAACAGGGATAATAGTACCTGCCTTCCCATGGCAGATATGAGAATTAGAGATCATGTGAGTAACAGCTACAGTGTGCAGTGGAGAGTAGTTAGTTGCTCAGCAAATGATGGTTATTCCTATCATCATTAAGTTAGAAAGCTAAATAATTTGAAGCAATTACAAAAGAGATGTCGAATGACAATGCAAAATACTTGCTGAATTCATCGTTTGAATGAAGTGTCAGGGACTTTCTTACCAATACATCTTTCCTGTGGTTCTCACTGGAAACCTGGGAAAAAGAACCCCATTTGTAGATGAGAAAACTGAGGATGGAGAGAATTGAAGTGGAAACATTTAATTTGAACATTTGGAAACATTCAGTAAGAGGTGCAGCCAGGATTTGATCCTATGAGCTTTCTGCACTGCAACAGCTTCTTGCCGGGAGACCTAGGGCTTCAATTCAGAAGAGGGAGAATCATGCAGCTGAGGTGGGCTGGGAAGCTTCAGAGGAGGTAACGGCAGTACATCTGAACCCATCATTTGCTCCACCAATAATTAATACCTACTGTTTGCAAAGAATTGTTCTGAGCAAGACTGACAAGATCCCTGTCTTTGCGGGGCTTGCGCAAAGAGGAGTATTTGAAGGGCTAAGTGGAGAGGAAAAAGGAAAGGACATTTCAGGTGTGGAGCGTGCATCTAGAATCAGTTCCTTAAAGGAATCCGGCTCGACCTCAGGCACCTAGAAAGCTACCTCCTTTCTGCCTCCAGTATTTCCTTCTTTCTTTCCTTCTTTCCTTCTTTCTTTCCTTCCTTGCTTCCTTCCTTCCTTCCTCACTTTGTTGCCCAGCTAGGGGGCAGTGGTGTGATCTCGGCTCACTGCAACCTCTGCCTCCCGGGTTCAAGTGATTCTCCTGCCTCAGCCTCCCGGTAGCTGGGATTACAGGCCTGCGCCACCATGCCCAGCTATTTTTTGTATTTTTAGTAGAGAGGTGATTTTGCCATGTTGGCCAGGGTGGTCTCAAACTCCTGACCTCAGGTGATCTGCCCACCTGGGCCTCCCAAAGTGCTGGGATTACAGACATGAGCCACTGTGCCCAGCCAGCCTCCAGTATTTTCTTGTACCACTTCTTGTGCAGTTCCACCACTCCTGACTTTGCTCGTTCTGATTTCCTGGCTCCCCCATAATATCCTCTTCCCCCTTGGCCAATCAGTCCTGCTCTGCCATGCCTATCTAGGCCATACTCTTCTAAGGACCGCATCTGTGAGAGGCCCTGAGATGGTATGCTTTATAAAACCCTTGTGGGAATTACCCCCAGCTGAGCTGCTCTCTATCCACCCATCTCCTTACAGGAGAAGAGCAATTAGATGTCAAAAATGTCAGAAGGATTGATTGACAATGACAGAACCCACATGTTGGAGTGAGAATTATCTAGATTTGTCTGCTGATACACACACACACACACACACACACACACACACACACACACACACACACAGATATCAATTGCCAATGTGTATATATTAGATAAACCTTGATTTCCTCCATGAGAATGGAATCTCCAAGAGCTGTGATTGCTATCTGTTTTGCTCACCAAAAGAGGATCCTGGCACAAAGTAGGCCTCAAGTATGTGCTGAATGAATGAATCTTTGCAGGGCATGAGGAAGCCCCTCGTAGCAAGAGAGCTGCTGGGGCTGAGACACACGTTGATGAGCCTGCCGCTGGGGTGGAAGGGAGCCTCCTGGGCTGGGTGCCAGTGGGTGCCCCAGTTCCAGAAGGTAATAGGAGACCACTCTTCAGATAAGAGAAGGAGAATTTGGATGCCAGAGGAAGAAAACATCCAGGAGAGAGGAAGGAAGAAAGGAGAAGGTGAGAATTGCGCTGAGGTCTGTTTGGGGAAGAATCACAGGAAAAGAAGGCCCCACTGAAAGCACTCAGAAAAAGGCTTGGAGGAGAAGAAACATGTTCAACACACTTTACCCGGTTCTTATATGATAAGAACTTCCTCACCCAGCTTCCCTGTAGGACTATCAATAACCACCCCCAACCCCCACCACTCCTGCCCCGCAACATACATAGTATTTCTTAATACTTTTGTGCAGACCGAGTTTGAACTAGTGGAGAGCAGAGAGAGCTTAGACAGGAGGGCGGTGACAGCTGATGGCTTGTGGGTTCTGACACAAACTCATGGGTGCTCCTCTGTGGCCTGCCAGTGACCACCAGGCAGTGTTTTGAACAGACATTGCCACGGTCCAGCGTGGCTGTCCTTGCAGACTCTTTCCTGTGTCCCACAGTGCTATGCCTGGTGCTGCTGGACTCGTATGGGTGTTGTCCTTGTTTTAGGATCCTCCTTCCTATTTGAAGTCATTAGACTCAGTCTCTGCTAGTGTGTTTGCTCTCAGGTGCCATGTGCTTATCAGTAGGATTTGAGGCTTAAATGATTCTTCAAATATGTTCCAAAAGACACTGGCTGCTAGTCTATTACTTAACCCGGAAATGACTTCTCTCTCTAAGATGAACGCCCCATGGGTTCTTGCTAACTCTACTGTCTGCACCCTGCAATGATTGGAAAGCTAGAGCTTCTCCTTTCGGCAGATGGAGTCACTTCCTGATTAGGGTCCATTTGGAACTGAGATCCTCGTCTTATAGCACCATAACTCTTCCTGCTTGAAGCCCTGAAATGTCTGTTTTTGCAGCAAAGTCGTACGAGAGTTTTCTTAACCATTCTAGTCCCAGTAACAAGGAGGGCCTTCAGAACCTGCTTCAGATAATACCTGAAGATCCATCAGTGTGCCCTGGGGACATTTCTGTGTGCCCTGGGACAGAACACCACGTGGTTACTGAATGGACTAGTTCATGTTATAAACTGAAGTTTGATTAAAAGAGAAGCAAATCTTAAATTAATAGGCAATCTGAACTAGAAGTTCAGTTATTCTTATCCCCCCAATACACACACACATGAGCAGCACTGCTTTCATTCATTCCTGTGAGCCTGGGGTTCACAGCATCATTGTCTGAGATGCTGTTGTGTATGTTTCCCAGACTGCGAGTCTCTGGATCTAGACTCCAAACCGGCGGTGCCTGGCTGCCACATGGAGCCTTCTCAGAATCCAGGCTCCAGACTCTTCTGCATGATATAAGCCTGCAGTAAGGAGAACAAAACCCCAGGGAAGCCACTCTGCTTTCCCAGTGTGGCTAAATAAAATTCTATGCTGGAAAAAATGGGGTGTCACCCACAGACAGACAACGGATGAGACCTCTGAGTGTATCCTTCCTGTGTTCAAACTTGCAAAAGCTTTTTTTTTTCTTCCTTCTGGGAGTTATTTAAATGCATTTATTTTCTAAGTAGGCAGGGTCCAGCTGCCTCTTTTATTGAGCTAGACTATTGCATTGTCAGGGCAAAGGGTGAGCTTTTGCCTTGCAGAGTCTTAGTCACGTGCTGGCAGCTGGTGGAGATGCTTCGCATGCATGGGGAGTCCAGAGCATCAACTCGGTGAATTCAGGCAGTGCATTAATCTTCATTCCTGAGCTCCTGGAGTTTCCTGGACTTGCAGCCTCCGCAAAGCCCAAGGTGCACTGTCTGTTCCCGCTGGTGGCCTTCAGTTGAAGTTCATCTAACCCCAGCCAGTTGTTTGTGTAAGGGACATTTTCAAAACCCACCTAAGCTCACTTAACTGCTAAGGAAACCAGGCCACTCCTTAGGCTGGTCTCTGAAGGGGGCTCCCTTCTTCTTTCTGAAGATACCAATCAGACCACCCTTTCTCTCCTACTGGAAAACATCTCTTAGTTTTGGGTGCCTAGGTCTATATTTTTTCCTCCCTCCCCTTAATTTATGCCCCATTTCCCATTTCTGAGAACTTGAAAACCACGGTTCACTGTAACAATGCCAAATCATTACAAGACAACCACAATCTTGGGTAGACAGTTCTTCTAAAGTACTCAGGAACTCTTGAATAATAATAATATATTACATAACAATAATACGCACGGAGCACATATCATGCATCAGGTATGAATATGTTATTTGATTTATCTCATTTAATTCTCACAAGTCACATAAGTTTAATTGTTGCCTGATACTAAGACAAGTTAAATAGCTTGTTCACAGTTACATGGCTAGTAACTGATGGAGTTGGGGCTCTGACATCTGAGTTCTCTGATTTTAACCCCTGAGTCCTTGCTCCCATTTCTGGGAGAAGGTCTGCTTCCACTATACAATCTGTTTTACAGTTAACACAACTTAAGGCAAATGACCTGCCTAATAGATGAAGTCAAAACTAGAGCCCAAGGCAGTGGTTCTCAACCATAGTTACTCACTCAAATCAGCTGGAGAGTTAAGAACAAAACAGAAACAATGCCGTGGCTTCATCCTTAACAATTCTGATTTAATTGATCTGGGGAGAAGCCCATCATTCATATTTTTAGAAAGCTGCTCAGGGGATTCTAACCTGTAGCCTGGTTTGAGAATCTCTGACACATTACCAACTCCCAGACTAAAGCTTAACCAACCCAATGCTCCACTTCATCCCATGTTCCAGCCAGTTCAGCTGGGACATGCCCAGGGGCAGGCAATTAGGTTGCCCTACCATGCCCCAGTGAGAGCTGAGAAAGTCTGCCCACCTGTAAAATAGGGAAAATGAGATCTCACAGGACCACCGGTTACATGTAGGGATGTACAATGCTTATCTTAACACAGAGTAAGTGCTCAGCAAATGGTAGTCATGGTGAAAACAGTTATCACTGTTGTAGGGGCAGAAGTTTTCTGTACCTCATTCAGCTCTCACAGCCCAAGGGCAGAACTTCATCAACCATGGGTGCTTAGATCAAGTGCCATTACTGTGATCAAACACCAAGTCCTTCAAGTCAGTCCTGGACACACACAAACACACACACGCACTAGCATCTTCACACCTGCGTATGCATCCAGGAAGTGGCCCCTTCAGCAACATTCTGTGTGAAAAGCCGTGATGACAAATGAATGAGGTATCCTAGGGTTATCGGTGAAAATCATCATAGTTTGCACTGTCAGCCTGAGTGTGCAGAGGTCCACAGCAGGACTGCCTCGCACAGGGAGAAGACACAGAGAGGAATCTCTTACTACTTGCTTGCCTAATCATTTCCACTTAACACACAGTGAAAGCAGAACTTCGTGACACGCTTGCCCTGTCTGGGCAAAGGTTCTGCTTTTTCAGGAAGATCTTGGAAAAATGAAAAAAAAAAAAAAGAAAAAAAAAAAAAAAAAACAAATAACAAAAAGTACCCCAAAAACTTGGCCATGAGCGGGGAAGAGCTTCTCGATCTTTCATTTATTCCACTAGCATCTGTAGTCAGTTTCTTCATCCTTGTGCCATGTATCCACGTGCCTGGCACTGTGCTGGGGACTGAGACCTGAGTACAAGTTAGAGATGTCACCGCCCTGAAGCAAAAACAGAGGTCAATAACCTTGAGGATAAAATAGAGGTATACAGGCAACCCAGTACTAGCAGTTAAGACCCTTTTTCTGGGACACGTGAAAAGGCTCCCCATTCTGTCAGTCAGCACCCCGTTCCAGGAACCTCATGGTAATGTTGATATTCAACCAGTATGCACCAGTAGAGCCATAATGGTTCTCAAACTATCAAAATGCTTCTAAGTAGATTGCCTTGCTCTGACCACGCCACACTACTACCCCCAAAATGCAACACCTAAAGGGTGAACCTGTGACGCTTAGGGGTCTCCAGCACAATGCTTTGATACCACCCCAGCTTTCTGATTGGTCAGTGCCTGTGCTGAAGTGGTTGTTAAATATTCTGAACCTTACTCCTGCCTCTTGGTAAGGGGCAGCTCTAGAGTTCCTCTCCAGGTCTTAGGGGCTGTAATTAATTTTCAAGGTAGAGATGGGAGACTGCATACGTACAGCCAGTTCATGGGCTTACTTAGATCATCTATTTGTTATAGCTTAAGGGAACTGATGGCTATTTTAGGGAGCTAAAATCATTACCTCCACAAACCACTTCTTGGCAATGCTTCCACTTTACATAGAAAAATTTAGGATGCCTATATTTCCCGGAAGACCTCCTCATGAAGAAAAAAATACCCCAAGATCTGGAAATACAAACAAATGCATTAAAGTAACACTTGCCATTCAGAGTTACATTGTGTGTGAAACTTTTCCTCATTGGCAAACTTATCAGGAAAGCATTCATTGATGAAATATGACAAGCCCCTGCGCGTCAGAAAGTAGTTCTGATGATTGCCTCGAAAGGTAGGATGTTGAATGAGGAAGAACCCTGGACAGCTAGCATTGCCCATGGGGGTGCCCAAGGAATGACTGTCTGGTGATGAGCGGGCTCTTCCCCTGCTCTGTCCTGCATCATCCACTCCAACTGTGTCTCCAGGCTTCCGGCTAGATTTGACTAATGGGAGGAACTGGGAGGTGATGGGAGGATGGAAGTAAAGGAACAGCCAGGGTATTTCTCCTCCTTCCTGCCTGCCTCAGGCGGCATGCCAGGCATCAGTCCATAACTTCTGTGGGACCGGCTCCCGCAGGAGATACCAGCGGGCTTCCAGAATCCAGAGAGCAGCCCCTAGACTCCCGCCATCCTGCCTCTCCCATTCCCTCCAGCCAGCAGTCCTGTGGCTTTCTGCAGTTGGTAAAGCTGGGTTGCTTCCCTGGCCCCTGTTGGCTTTTCTGCATCTCCATGAGCTGTGCGTCCAGTTCCCTGCATTAAATCCCCTCTGTTTGAAACACTCAGTGTGGTTTCCATTTTCCCAGTCAGACACTGACTATCCACTAGCTAACTCTGTGCTGTTTAGATGCTCCCCCCTCACTAGGCCTCAATTTTTTGGTCTGTAAATGAGACTGGAGGAAGTACTTACCAGGCTATATTTCAGCGTCATGGTATCAGCGGTGTGGGAATCTGCCTATGCAGAGACATGAAAATCAACCTCTGAGGAGAAAAATGACCTTCCCACTTCAGGATTCTCCAGTAGGCAAGGGCCTCCTTTTGTTTATCCCCAAGTCATTTTCATTTTGAACTGCAGCATCAAATCCTTTTTTTGAAGGGGAGGGGGGAATAGGCAGGGTATAGGTAATAAAGAATAGTTTTCAATAATGCTATTTTAAAAGCAGTAGATTCCTTGTTTCTTTCTTACCCATTTCATAATTTGACATTTCCTTATCTTTTCCTTAGCTATGTGCTATAGGTTCAAATGGTTCTCTCTAAATAGTCTGACATTTGGTGATGAGGAATACTTGTGGTTGTATTACCTAGTTATTTTTGCTTCTTATTTATTTGTTTGTTTTTAGATTTTTGGCCATATAAACCACCATCTTTCGGGGTTGAGAGATTCTCACTGTCTAGTTTCTCTGCAAGTCCCCACCTGTGCCCTGGATCACTTTAGCCACCTTTCTCTGGATTCTTGGAAATCCCTGGACGTCTTCCATGGCTACCGTAGGTGAACACTCAAGTGATGTGCATGGTCATGTGGCTTGAGTAAAGAGCTGTTTTGTTGGTTTCCTATTTTCTTCTCCAATCACTGTTTTGTACACAACCCCTTATCTCCCCACCTGATCCCATTTTCCAGGCAGAGGTTCCACAGGGCTATAATCTGGCATGGAAGAGTCCCTGTGGTCCTCGCTGGGCCCCTCTTGTACAGTCCTGGTGGCAAGGCCCACGAGCTTCCTCAGCTGCCTCCCGAGCTTATCGGGAGACAAGACCTAAGCAACTAGAGAGCTGGCAACACCTGTTGTTCATAGCTGGATCCCTATCAGGAGTGATTCAGCAGGCAGTGATGGATCGGCTTCCTAGAACTGGATTCTGAGAGGAAGAACAGAGATGGCAGCAGATGTGGCCTCATAGAAGCCCCTCAGCAGTGGAGCAGGGGCAGATTTTAGAATTAGATGTGGTTCCAACCACTAGTTCCACTGCATGCTCACTGTGCAAGCTCCTGTCATAATACTGACTGATAATATTGATTAAGCTCCAACTATGTGATAGGTACTACACAAAGTTTTCCTGGATGCATTTTCTTATTTAATTCATAAAGCCATATGGATTTACCAATGAGGAAACAGGCTGACAGCAATTAAGCAACTTGACCAATACTATATAACTAAAAAATGATCTGCTTTTACAGTCTATGCCACTTTGAGATTTAACTAAATTTTCCAGTCATCAGTGACCTTGTCTTTCACATCACAAAATTTGTGCCTATCTTACAGTATTAGTTCTCCCTCTCCACTCTCTCTCCTTTCCATTTAACATTTGCTGAGCTCATTTTATCTATGCACCCAGTTACATCTGGATAACAATAGGATTCATTAGTCAGTTATATATATATAAAATTTCAAATACTTCAATAAGTATGCAAAATTTACTCATGGAATGGAAGGTATTTTAGGAATCTGTCTTAGGTGGCACATGAGCCTGGATTCAAATGAGTCCTCAAAATGCACATAAAGAATTCATAACTGGCCGGGCACAATGGCTCATGCCTATAATCCCAGCACTTTGGGCCCCCAAGCAGGAAAATCACTTGAGGTCAGGAGTTTGAGACCAGCCTGGTCAACATAGCAAAACCTTGTCTCTACAAAATAAATACAAATATTAGCCAGGTGTGGTGACACACGACTATAGTCCCAACTACTCGAGAGGCTAAGGCAGGAAAATCACTTGAGCCCAGAAGTTCGAGGCTGCAGTGAGCCATGATCACACCACTGTGCTCCAGCCTGGTCAACACAATGAGACAAGTCTCTCTAAAAAGAAACATCAAAATAAAATAAAATAAAAAGAATTCATAACACTGTAAAACCATGGAGGCATATTGCCCCCATTTGCCCATGTGGTGCATGGAAGCAGCCAGCCGCAGAAAGGGGTCCCAGCATGAGCCGAGAGTAACTCTCAGGGCACAAGTGGAGCCACATCTCTTCTGTCTTTTTCTACCCAAAGCTCTGATGGAGAACTGTCTCAGAGCAGGCCTCAAGGCAGTGGACTGGCACCTGGAAGTTATTTGGAGGCTGGGGGAGCCAGGCAAGACAGCAGGTCCCATTCCACTTGAGAATTTAATACTCAAGGTCCCAACAACTCCAGAGCATGCTGAAGGACGTCTGAGCGAGCACGGGGTGGGAAGATACAGAGTGCAGGTAGCCGTATTTGCAGAGCCGCATATTAGACTCACTTTCTCTTGAAGACAGGAGTATCTCAGCATGAATGAGGTCTTCTCAGCTCCTGTTGCCTATGAAGAGGAGTCCTGTAGAGATATCAAGCCAAACTTAGCTTCTCTGTGGGGAAAAAGTCATCAAAGGAAAAAATGAGGGTACCTGAATGAGAGAACTTGAAACAGCCGTTTACATGGTGTGAATGGATGCCTGGGTACTGGAAATGAGTCCGATAGTGACAGGGATGAAAGCAAGGGGCCAGGACAAACATTCCTAAACCCAGTGCCCTGGATCTCGCTGCCTTTCCAGTGCTCTTCCCACTGCTCTGAGGGAGAATGAGGGAATACCCAGGGGCTTTTAGGATGGCTGTGTCCCGGCTGGAGATTATACACCTGGATCTACAGTCACCTTCCTCCAGAGCCCCGTGTCAGAGGAAAGCATATTAAATATTAAAAGTTCTCCTCCCCTGATCTCTGGAGGTACAGGGCCTCAAAGGAAAAGAACAATCACAGCTTTAGAAACAACCAATTACATACTAATCTGTGGTCATTTTACACTCAATTTACAGTGTACGCTATTACTGTTGGCTTCCTTGCGCATTGTGTTGACATTATCTGTGACTTTGTTTGCTTTACACACAGCTCACAGCAGACAGGAACTGGAGGGAGAAGGCTTTTTAAAAAAATAAAATAAAACCTTAATGGGCCTCCAGAGACAGTGGAAGCCAGGGAAAGACAGCATTTCAGGCATGCCATAATAATGTTTAGACTACTATTTTCTACCAGTCTGCAAAGTAAAAAGCTATCTTTCCCCAAGAGAGAATGGGGAGCCACGGAGAGTGGAGAGGAGACAAACGGAGAGATAACAGAACACAGAGAAAACGAAGAGAAGCGTTATTTAGGGAAATAGCCCTAGAAGAGCAAATGTGCCTGTGTTCAAACGAACGCCACCAAATGCCTCCTTCTCTAGGGAGACTTCCTGGATTCTCTGGGGTCACCGGTCCCTTCTGTAAAGACCTATACTCCCCTCTATATGTCTGCAGTGTCTATTGCATTAAAATTTATTAGTTTCAACATCTGTCTTTGCCTTTATATTCTGAATTTCCCAAGAATAGAAAAACATATCTTCCCTATGTTAGTACTGCCAGTGCCTACCACTATTCCTGATACAAGGTAGGGCTTGTGCATTGATTGATGAGTGTGCTATTATTGTACGTAGGACCCTCTGTGGGTGAATAACCCCGAGCCAGTTCTGTAACCTGTTCATGTGCAGCAAGATGGGACAGCTGTCCTAGGCAAGTGAACAATCTCACCCAGTTAGACTTTTATTTAATCTGAAGTTCTTGTCTTTGTAATTTTAACTCCTGTATTAACACATGTTAAAACTGTCCTATATCAGATTTACATTTTCAGGATCCGTGAAAAGGTATCAGAAAGTGTGCTCAAAGCGTGAGGATTGTTTGTATCCTAATACTGAATGCAGCACAGAAGCAGACCACCACGTTGCATCTGGAGGAGCATCATATGTGCACACTCACACCTGCTGAAAACTCCCAAAATGAAAAAGTGGTTGATGAGTTAGGATGGTGAGATTGCAATTGTAGTTTCTTTTCACAGAAAAATTGCTTTTTTATGCTGTGTTTATACAAAGATAAATGAATAAATATACAAACAAATATGAAATAGATACATTGGGAGGGAGGGGGAAACAAAAACCATGCTTCAATGTCCAAATTTGTTACCAAAAGAGCAAGTAGTGCTTTTTTATAGTTGCACAGAAAAGAACAGATTTTTAGAACAGCACAGCATCAGGGTATGAGAATACTGAAGAGGAAAAGTATGAAATTTGTGCTATCCCTCCCTTTAGAGGAGGTAAGAGTTGTAAACTAGAGTTTGTTCTTGTCCTTTTAGCAAGCCGACTGTGCCCTGGCCAACTCAGTATCAGGGAAAGGGCAAGAATTTTCGTAAAATCCATTTCTGGTTGATGACATGCCCCTTAGTCACAGTCACCCCATCCCCCTCTCTTTCTTTCTCTCTCTCTCCCCTCTCCCCATCCAGAAACAGCAAAATATGTTGTGTCCCACATGGCCCCTGGGAACCTAGGCAGGGCAACAGTTTAATACAGGTTAGCCTGGTTCAGGGTGTGAATCTTGCTGAAGATCAAATGAACTCCATGAAACTCCTGTGGTTGCTAAGAGACTTGATATCTTTAAATGTCAATTACCATTCCCCTCAAAATAGCTCAAAAATCATCCAGCGTTTGAGCTTTAAAAGTCCCATGATATGCCAGATTTAAAAGACATGGACTAAAATCCTGTCTTCACGATATGCTGGTTTTAAAAAGACATGAATTAAAATCCTGACTTGATAATTTTCTAGCTGGGTGACCTTAGCTAAATTACCTCTCTCTGAGCCTCATTCTTCCTTCTCTGTTAAAAGGGAGTGGTGATAGGGAGCAATTTTTAAACTGCAAAACACTCTAACTGTATGAGTTTGAACTACTTAATTCACATCTGATATGAGAACATATGTGAGAGAGATTGAAAACAGAAAAGACATCAGAATATGAATTATTATCACAGGGGTTCCCACCCCCTTTGCATATATATTAAATTTACTATGTGTGAGGCAGATATTGAAATCTATGGGAGGTGAACGAGAGGTGATCTGACATCTTAGAATAATACTTAGGTTTTAAAAGGAAATGTGGGAATTATTTCTCAGTAATTCTTCACTTTACAAAATAATTAACCATGGTTTATTATTGTTATTATTGTGTATTATTACACTTAATATTATTAAAGACCCAGCTGTCCTAGTTTGTTTTAAATGAGATTTAATTCACAAAATGTTGTTTTGAGTCTAATTTGTAAAGGCACAGTTATTTTAGCAAACCAGGGAGCTAAGTTTTCCAGTGTACACTGGCGAACAAGGCTTTAAAGTCCAGAACAGAGAGAATTGCAATGAGTCTCTCTATAGCCTGTAAGTGGGTGGCTCTACAGTGTAAACGTAACACTGACAGTGGGGCTCAGTCGTGTGTGTGTAACTCCACACGCTGGGCAAATGGATGAATCATTTCATTTGGTCCTTTTCTCACTGAGCTGTCCCTGGATTGGTCCTCCGGGCTGTGTCTCTCACATACACATTAGGGAGCCTCTGAGGGCCTCCCAGCCTCTGCTCCTGGGGCCTCTGTCTTGGTTCCAGTGGGGTGCAGTAATAACACACTCTTTATACCTGAGTGAATCCTTGTAGTATTCCTCCTGCTCTTCCTGTCTGTGCTGTCCTTACTTCGAATAACTAAACAGCAGCTGCCTGGACTTTGGGATTAGACAACCACAGCTCAGATCCTGTCAATGGCTAATTATTCATCCAGGGATGCTGGACACGGTTACTTCAACTCTCTGAGGCTTGATTTTCCTTATCATTAAGTGGGTATAATAGTATCTATTATGTAATTTTTTATATTAAAAAGTTAGACCATTTAACATGGTGCCTACGAGGTAGCAAGCTCTTGGTAAGTTATAAGCACTATTGCTGCTGCTGCTGCTGCTATTATTATTATTATTACTATGTACAGGATCAGCTTAGAAGAACTGTGAATTAAGTAAATACCAGTCTGGTCTTGGTGCAATGACTGTACTACAGGGCTTCCTGGCTAGAGGTTTTACATATGTCCACATACACATATGTACAATGCTTTCAAGGGCACATGGAAATCATCTATACTTACATAGAAAAACTAAAGCTGGCCGGGTGCAGTGGCTCATGCCTGTCTGTAATCCCAGCACTTTGGGAGGCCAAGAGGGGTGGATCACCTGCAGTCAGGAGTTCAAGACCAGCCTGACTAACATGGTGAAAACCCATCTCTACTACAAATACAAAAATTAGCCGGGTGTGGTGGTGTACACCTGCAATCCCAGCTACTCAGGAGGCTGAGGCAGGAGAACCGCTTGAACCTGGGAGGCAGAGGTTGCAGTGAGCCGAGATCACGCCACTGCACTCTGCCTGGATGACAGAGCGAGACTCTGTTAAAAAAAAGAAAAGAAAAAAAAACCCCTAAAGTTGTGTAATTAAATAGTAATTTTTTTGACTTTGGAATGTTCTGTGTAATTTTTTTTTGTGGTAGATTTACCTTCAAACTTCACTTGGATTAATATGAAAGCAAAATGAGATGTGTATTTCCTAAATATGCATCAACAAACCAATGGAAAGAAAGTGGCTCCCAGGTAATTGAGAGACAGAGTGAAAAACGAAGTTGCATGTTAATTTACATGCTTAGACTCAGTCCATATATGGAAAATCAAAGGCAGCAAGGAGGAAAAGGAATATTGAGGAACCACCAGTAATGCCTAAAAACAAACAAAAAAGAATTTGAGTAAGAGATCAGGAGTTTTCCTGTGGTTACGGAGAGAGCCAAGAATGTTTGCCTGGAGAAGAGAAGACTTGGAAAGCCATGGTATCATTCTTCTAAAGTTTGAGGAGCCCTTGTGTAGAGGAAGAAGTTGACTCTCTTTTTTTAAATCAAGGGATAAACACGACCAATAAATGAAAGCAAGAGAGAGAACAAGTTGGGCTCAACAGGAGGAAAGTCTTCGTAATCACTTGAGCGGTTCCCAAAATGGAATGGACTGACTGCCAGGTCCCTAGTTCTTGAAGGGTTCCAGCAGCAGCTGGGAGCCCATGTCTTAGGAATATTGTAAATGGTACTGGGGGCAGGGAGAAATTATTTGCAATGCCTCTCTGATTCTCTTTAAGATTTAAGCATTTTTTACCAAGCTATAGAATTTCTATGCTTATTTTCCTGAACATTAAACTAGACACAATATCATTTACTACTCCCATCACATGAACTACTCCTTATTAAAATATTAAAGAAATGAAATTTGCATCCATGCTACATAAATAAATAAATACATAAATAAACATAACTTTTCAATATTGAAGTTAAAGAAATGTGGAGCAAACCTATTTGTTCTCAACTTTCCGAAATAACTAACATCAACTATGTAGGAGAAAAATCTCTAAAAGTATCTTTCAATTCTTTACCTTTTTTTAATAATATGGACCATCTCAAAGACACGATAGAAGTATTTGTGAGTTAGATGGGCCAAATCCTTCAGAAATCCTAATTTATAATAACGCATTATTAAAAATGATACTATCAAAACTTCTATTTTGAGGATCTGCATGTCATATATGACCCTAACAGCCTCCTAAGAGATAGGTATTTTTAGTATTCCCATTTTACAGAAGAGAAAATTGAGGTTCAAAGGGGTCAGGAAACTTGTTCAAGGCCACCCAGCTAAATGTAGAGCTGTCTGACTCCCCAGCCCCTGCTCTTTCCACTGTGTCATACTTCTTGGCCACTTCCTGTCTTGCTTGAACAAACATAGTTCAGGCGAAACGTACGAGCAATGATGACGTGCCACTGTCACACCTCCCAATTAAACCCTATAATTTCCGAGTCTGAACTGGAAATCCTTTGGCTCTGTGCTGCTGTCTGGCCTGCTCAGGAAGATGTTTATTTTGAGATGTGCACCTCTCAGAGCGGCTGGATATTTTTGATGGCCCATTCACACGTGGGCCACATTGAACTGAAGGTATAGAGCAGTGGTTTCACCCCACAACTGTGACAGCCCCCGCCCTGCCCTGCTCCCGACTTGGGGTCTGTTTCAGTGAGGGTGTTAAGGCTATTAGTAGGTCCATGGAGACTATAAATAGAGCCCTGGGCTTCAGCCAGCTCAGTGTGTTTATGTTTTTGGGTTGCGCTGCAACTGTTGTTGGTAATTATAGACGCGTGGGTGTGCATGGGTGCTGATGAACAGTTCCTCCTCCTGGTTTCCTCTTTGCACAAGACCAACACTGGGGGCGTCTGAACTCACAATCCCATCATAAGGTCCCGTACGTCCAGTCACTGCTGTATTTCCTGGCCAAACTGAAAGGACCGGGGGGCTGAAAGATGTCAAGGTATTCCATGTCACCATTAGGATTACCATCTGTGTCGTCAACGCCTTCTTTAAAAGAAATAAAGTGACATCATGTTTCATAGTCTTTGCAGACAAATGAGAAAAGGATTGACGGGTCTAATTGAAATGATGATTCCTAAGGGAACCTAGTGGAAGGAGTACACCGAGACCAGTAAATTGCTGTGATCTGTAATGTTAGCTCTGAAAGGGCTACATTCTCCTTTAGATGTCCCAAAGGTAGGTGCAATCTTTCACCAGTGAAGAGGGTGGGGTCACCTCTTCCTGCTTTTCTTTTGAGTCTCTGGTGATCCAAGCAAAGGTGGTGGTCACAGCCTGAGCCTACTCCCTGAGCTGACCATCGGCTACCAGAACAGTCAAGTATGTCCAATTCTAACCCATCTATTGAACTTGGGCTGTGACAAAGGGACACCAATGGAGTAGAAGTAGCTAATGGAAATCAGGGGGAAAATGCTGTCATCTTTTGTAGACGGAGTCTCGCTCTGTCGCCCAGGCTGGAGTGTAGTGGCGCAATCTCCGCTCACTGCAAGCTCTGCCTCCTGGGTTCACGCCATTCTCCTGCCTCAGCTTCCCGAGTAGCTGGGACTACAGGTGCCCGCCACCACGTCCGGCTAATTTTTTTTTTGTATTTTTAGTAGAGACGGGGTTTCACCATGTTAGCCAGTATGGTCTCGATATCCTGACCTCGTGATCTGCCCACCTCGGCCTCCCAAAGTGCTGGGATTACAGACGTGAGCCACCGCGCCTGGCCAAATGCTGTCATCTTAAAGGTGCACACTTGGGAGGGCGTTCTTCTCCACTACCCAACCTTACCCCATGCCTTTGGGTGACAGTGGCGGAAAGTCAGTTGGTGGGAAAGAGAAAGTGGGAACATTTAGGGGACTAGTCCAATTCTATTTTACATGCCCCATCTTGTCCTACTATTGCCTTCACTTATTTAGTTCATCTGCCCTGACGACAGGTCAAGTAGGTTCAGGCTGTTTAGCGGGCTGGAATAACATAGTACAAGAAGCCAACAGAAAAATACCCAAGTGGTGGCCACCTAGGAAGTCTGACCAAAAAAAATTTGGTGCCATTCCTCTTAACCCCAAATATCACCCCCTACGAACTGGCCCATTCAAAAGGATCAAGGAATGGCAGGTAATTCTTCATGTCCACAAGGCCAAACACATCATAGGTGTTCCTTAAATATTTGCTAAACTGATCTATTTAGAGTCCTTGATTTTCATATGTTAACTGTCTTATAGCCTGCACTTTCAATACTACAGATACTCCTACCCCTAAATTATTTCACACATTCTGAGTTCAAGAATTCATTCATTAGCTGACAGAAGAACACTGGGTGCTTTCCCATAAAGAGCTGCCCAAAACTGTTCAGTTTAACAGCAGTGCCATGTTGGTAATGGGAGATTCATGTAATTGCCTGAATCTGTAATTGCATTTAACAAAAATGACTGGGAAACAGAAAAGGAAAGTGCTGATATTAGTGAAAATAAGCAGAGAGGTCTCATCAATTTAATAAAATTAAGACAGAAATAGAAATCATCAAGTGTGCTATAAGTGGCAAGTCTTTAGCCTCAATTGGATGCTCAATGGAGGATGGTTGATTGTGTGTTCAGTTATGAAGACAAAGAACAAATTAAAGAGCATGGTGAAATTCTGGAACTGTATTGTCAAATATAGTATCCAAAAGGCAAGCCATAGTCAGCATTTTTATAACTATTTTTTAAATCTCTGGGAATCCTCCTACCCTTTAACCAAATAGGATCTGAGTCTTATTGCTTGATCTCCATACCTTTGATGGTCACATGTTTTTAAGAATGCATTATATATCAGAACAATATTCAAGATTCTTAAAGTCCTGTCCGTTTCCAAAAAAAAGAAGGCCGGGTTGAGGGGAGAAGTAACACTTTAAGAAGTAACAGCCAACTGAGAACAAAAGTCAAAGATTGTATCTTGGCTATAGCTTCTTACTTAACAATTAAAAACACAGATATAAAATTCAGACAGAACTATAAATGAATCCTGACTTTGCCATCACCTAGCAATGTATCTTGAACAAGTTACTTAATCCTCCAAATCTCAGTTTCTTCAGCTGCAAAATGGGGATAATAGCAGTACCCCATAGGGTGGCTGAAAAATGCAAGTACGTGAATATATTCAGTATGCTTAGTGCTGTGCCTGGTACTTACTCTGGGCTTAAAATATAGAAGCCATTTTCTAGGAAGGAAGATGGATCCTAGAAGAAGAGATGGGAGGGACTGAACTTGGCCCTTGACAAGGGGCAAAGATAGATCCTGAACTCTATTAAAAATTCAATGCGGAAACACTTACAAGTTCTATTACTACTGCTACTCCCTATCTACCCACTAGGTCATTCTGGCTTCTGCTGGTGTGAGTGGGAGTATGCTATTTATTCACCTAATGACTCCTTCCAAGTTAGAGAAGTTGGAAACCCTGACAACTGTTCCAACCATTAATTCTCTCATTTCACCACCTCTGCACTCAGGAAGGTGTGTCTCCTGTATTACTGTCACATCTGCATTTTGACTTTTCAATTGTCTGAGGCTTCCAGCTCTTTGGAATCAGTGATTATGGCTTTGTGATTATACAATTAGAAGAGGCTGGGTTTAGGATATGCTGTTCAAAACAATACTGTGGCTGCCTCACATAGCATGGTGGACACCTGGCACCACCACCTCCCAGGACACATGCTCACCACCCTGGGCCTCTGTGCTTGTTTCCCCTGACATGGCCAAGACTCTGCCCCCATTTCCATTTTGACAGCTTTCTTGTCTAAGTTCTTCTTTAAAGGTTTATTAGGGTATCATGGCATTGTTGATTGCTGTTTAGCATTGATTATTAGTATTAGCCCTGCTTATTGAAAAGCTTTGAGAGAGTCTTATATTTCTAAGATTTCATCTAGACCTCAAATGCCCTTACAGTGTAAGCCCAGCTACAGCAGAGGTAGAATCTGAAGAGGGAGGGGAGAGTGGCTGCAAAATCTTGGAGGAAAATGAAAGGACAGAATACAATAAAAGAATACTCCAGACTGTAATGCTGAAGCCCTCAGCCCAGGGCCTAAAACACAGTGAGAAGTTCTCAATAGTTTCCACCTTTCTTGTCCTATCACACTACCCTGGCTTTTTTGGTTGTTAAATAACTTTCAGACAAAATCAGTAGTTCTAAATATTTTGGTGAAGCTCTTTCCTCCTTCTCCTGGGCAAGCCTTCTGCATGCATTGACTCCACTCGCTCACCTCCCATTTCCACCTACGCTAATTTCACCTCCACACCCAGGGCCACACCAAGTGCTCTATCCAGTGCATGCTTTTAGTCTTCGTCTCACTGGCCTCCCTGAAGCGTGTGCTTCAAGACTGTGGACCAGTCTTATCCTCTTGAAACCCTCTCTCCTGCCTTCCTTGACACAAATTTCTCCTCTTCTCCTTTGCAGTTGCTGTTTCTGGCTCTCTTTTCTTTGCCCACAGCTTTGAGTTGACGAATCGAGGGACTGTTCTTGACTTTCTGCCCTTCCCACAGGATAGGGCCTCCCCTGCCATGCTTTCAACACCCACCTACTCATCAGCGGCTCTTATGTTTTTCTCCTCATCCCTGCCCTGTCTTTTGCACATCAAACCCACATAAGCAACTGCATATTGGGCCTGTCCACTTGGGTGTCCCACAAGCATCTCAAATTCAACATGCACAACATAGAATTAATTCTGTTACACCCCTTTCGTTCCATGTCATCTATAGTCACTCAAACCAGAATCCTGGGTGACATCTTAGATGTCTCATTTTCCTTTAACTCTCAACCCTCTCCCTCTACTACCCCATCACCAAATCTTGGTAATTCTCTCCATCTCGAATCCTTCCACTCTTCCACTGCCTTATTTGCAACTTTCACATCTTTCTTGAATTATTTTAACAGCCTCACAACTACTTTCCTTGCCTTCTGTATCAACCAGGCTCATTCTCCCCACAGATACTCAAGCGACATTTTTAAAATGAAAGTCTAATAAGCCTCTGCCTTACTTAAAGTCTAGCCAGTAGCTTCCCATTGCCTATGTGGTGGAATAAAAACCCCATTGCAGGGCCTGCAAGGGGCTCTGTGATCTGGCTCCTAGATTTCATCTCTGCTCTCCCCCCTTCCTTCTCTCTAACTTATACTCTGGCCATCAAAGTTCTAGAAGGCCCCCCCAAGCATCATGTTTTTCCAGGTATTTGCAAAGGCAGAAAAAAAAAAAAAATGCACTTGCATTCCCACCTAGACAGCACCTACTTCTTCATGAAAGCCTAGTCCAAGCATTCTCTCTTTGGTCTTCTATAACTTTCCCCATCCCCCCAACTCTTCTCCCCTCCTTAGAGAGCTGCCCACTTTCTCTGATCTGCCACAGTATGTATATCTTTGGAAGGCATCTACCACACTTATTTACATGTCTGTCTTTCTGCTAGACTGAAAACTCCTTAAGGGTGGGGATGATGTCTTAATAGTCTTTACTCTCACCCCTGTACACAGATCCTGCCATAAAACAGTCAGAGAACATAGCACCTCACTCCCCATCAAATCAACCAGAACTGAAAGCCCAGGAAGCCGCATTTGACGGCTTCACTTTTCGTTTCAGTTGCTCAGTCTGGGCAGCTCAGAGCAGCTTCCTGAGCCTCCACCAGTTCAGAAAGCATCCAATCTGCAAAGAAGTGTGCACTGTCATTTGCTGAGCAGGAGCTTACAGTGATCCTGCTGATAGGGAGGCCTTTGCCGCCTTTCGCCCAAACCCCATGCCCTCTGGACTATGCATCTTAAAGGTCATGGTCATGGGCGGTCCTTATCAATCAAAGCATCAAGCGGAGAAAAAAACCCCGCTGTGGGATATGGTGAGACATGTCGGTTTCAAAACATTGCAGATCGTTAAATGAGTAATGTTAATGTGATCTCAGAATAGTAAATACACTCCCACAAGGAAAAGATACCTGCATTCTCTGGAAAGAAAACAAGAAAGGAAAGCAACATTTGGCTGCAAAAACTATGGAAGAGATGTCTGTATGGTGATTCAAGTTCTACTAGGGCAGGCAAATTGCATTTTTCTGATTGTCTGCCCCCTCTCCTCCCCCCGCCCCATGTGGGCACATGCACTCCCTCATTAAATCTTTTCTCTGGGGTAGGGTATGGGACTTGGGGGAAGTGAAGGGAATCGGGGAGCATACACATAGAGGAAGAAAACAAAGGCCTTCATTTTCTAAAAATGTCACTCACTGTGATTGAGAAAGAGTTTCTCAAGAAATGCGAATGACCTGCACAGGAAGTAACACTTCATCACACGGCTAATAATCAGCCACGTGCTTGTCAGGGTTTGGTTTTTCCCTTCTGTACTGAGAAGGTGGCTCCAGGCAAGCCTGGATATCTTTCCCACCAGCCTGATAGTTATTTGAACACGTCCAGCTTTTATCTTCCAAAATGTGTGAGTGTGCTACTCCCATCACATCAAATTCATGTGGAAGACTCACAGTGGCGGGGGACGGGGGAGCCTGCAACTTTAAAGGGTTTATGTGGAGCCAGACTACTGTCCCCACATCCCAAATTGCCTTTTCCACACTGAAGCAGCTTGCAGGGGCCTGAATATTTATCCAGTTAAACAAAATGTACTTTCCGTCTACCCTCTAGCCCAGTAGTCTTTGCCCCTTCTCTCTCTGAGGCCTGGTTCTTCCCCAGAATCCAGCGTCATTAAGCCCCCTTATCCCTAAAGAAAACACTCAGGTCAGCGAATTCACTCCAAGGTATTGGCAACTCACTATGTCCAGTGTTTACATTTAAAGGAGAAAGAAGTACTTTACCCAAAGGAATGACTCTGGTGGTCAATTTTCTGGTGAAGTATCACGGGAGCCGGTGAGACTTTCCAGTACCTCTCAAGTCCTGCTACATTGGTGACCATCGATGATGTCTGCTCCTCATGCCAGGTTCATAGCTCATTCCCTGATAAGGGTCTGGTCGCTTTCATCAGGATTTTCAAGTTGCTTTTATGCAGTGCATTTTTTGTGCAGCTTTTTTTCAGAAGCACTTGGTGGATAAGTTAAAACCCAAGGGTCCTTGCCCCTTGCCCAGAGATCCTTAGCATATGCCTCTCCATCCATAACTTCTTTGACAGAGAGGATCCAGGTTGAGGAGGGGTGAGGAGCTCTTAAGTGTGCCAGTCTTGAAGACTTAAGTCATATGGTAATCCTACAACAGATACATGAAGTGCCTCATTCATTAATTTATTTGAGTATCACTTATTAAGCTTCCACTCTGTGCCAGCCATTGCTCCAGAGAGTCACCAAAGAACCAAACTGACAAAGCTTCTGCTCTGTTGGAGCTGAAAGCTGGAAATTGGTTTCAACTATTTCTGTCTGTCTCCAGAAAGCAGAACTGGGACAAATGGGTAGGAGCCCCAGGGAAGCAGATTTCTGCTCCATACGATATATTAATACAACCAAATATGGAGTGGTAATGAGCTCCCTGTCACTGGAGGGATCTGAGAAGAAGCTGCATGATGGCTTCATCCATGGAGCTGGGCTGGATCTGTTGTCTTTAACCATTTCTTCCAGCAGCAGGAATCTTTTCTTAAACAAAACCTTACCAGAAGTCCCAATACAGAAAATAGAGTGCTGAAGTGATATGTACAGATCTGGAGTCACCTCCAACCTACTCACAGCACCCCCACCACCCCCTGCAACATATCCCTCTGTTCACCAAACCTTGGATATCCACAAACCACTGGATCATGAAGCTCCCAGCCTCCTCCACTGTCATGGATATCTGTGAGTCTCAGTAGGATGGTGGATGATTTCTCACCAGATTCATCCCCTCTCTCTCTCTCCATTTCCACCTTTTCCTAGGAGAGAGTCTGAAGAAGCCAGAGAAAAGAGGCAGAGGCTCTGGGAGCACAGTGGGACAATGAATGTTGTCTGAGAATGTCAATATGACCAAAGGCATTGTTTCACTTGGGTGGACCTGAAAATCATAATGGGGCTCCAAAAAGAGCCCATTGCCTGGGATCCTGAACCGTAAGTTAAAGTCAAAGGTCAGGCCAGGCACAGTGGCTTACACTTGTAATCCTAGCACTTTGGGAGGCCGAAGTGGGCAGATCTTGGGGTCAGGAGTTTGAGACCAGCCTAGCCAATATGGTGAAACCCCATCTCTACCAAAAATTATAAAAATTAGCCAGGCATGGTGGCGTGTGCCTGCAGTCCCAGCTACTTGGGAGGCTGAAGCAGGAGAATCTCTTGAACCCAGGAGGCAGAGGTTGCAGTGAACCGAGATCATGCCACTGACTCCAACCGGGGTGACAGAGCGAGCCTAAAAAAAAAAAAAAAAAAAAAAAAAAAAAATCAAAAGGCTCAAAAAGGCCAAAAGGACCTTGGAAGAAGAGGACAAAAAAACAGAGAAGACACTCACAGGCAACTCACTGAAACAAACAAATACCTCATTTGCACTATCCTCAGGAAAGTTCCTGTGTATTCAACACCTTCTAACACAAGGCTTACTTTCTAGTAATGGACCCTACTTACACCCTTCCAGATGTAAGAGTTGATAGTAGGGGATTGTACATCTTTCTCCAATCCAGAGCAGGAAGTTGGAGAAGCTGTCTGCCTTCAGGCTCCATGCCTGGAAAGTCCCATCCCCATTTTGCACAGTGTGGGTGGAAAGGGAAGCCTTCAGCAGCTCAGAGGACCCTGGCTGGCAGCCACTCACTGGCTTAGGACTGGTGATGGAGTGTGGGAGAGGGGAATCTGACAACTTGAAAAAGAGCTTGAAGTCTTCCTAAGCACAGAGCTACCACACAGAGCCTCAAGCCTGCCCAATCACAACCTTGCCATCATCTCAGCTAGAATTTTCCTGACAGTTTCTGAAAAAATAATCAAAACTGGACTCACATCTTCTAGCTTCATAGCTAAAAGTGAGTAAGTCAGCTGAGTTTTGCTTAAATTCATGGTTTTCCAAGGTGTGTAACATACACAAAACATAATTTGGCAGGGAGACATTAGTAGGTGCTACTCAATACATTTCTGAAGAGTAGCACTTAGGGAAACTCTGGTCTAAACAAAACTAAGCATGTTACTGTAGGGCTCTTCAGAGCCTTGAAAATGCTAATGTGAATTGTGACTCTCCAAGAAAGGAATATAGTCATATTTGTGAATTCTGCATCTTGAATTCAACTAACCGTGGAAAAGAAAACTTCACAAAGTTACAAAAGCAAAACCTGACTTTGCTGTGAACCAAGTACTGCATAGAATCCTTGCAAGTAAATAGGTGTGTAGGCATTGTATTAGGTATTATAAGCAATCTAGAGATGATTTAAAGTATATGAGAGAGGATGTGCATAGATTGAATGCAAACACTATGCCATTTTATATAAGGGACTTGAGCATTCTCAGGTTTTGGTATCTGCAGGGGTAACAGAGGGGTCCAGGAACCAGTCCTCCATGGCTACCAAGAGATGACTGCAGAGTATTCAGTATTTCTTAAATTCATTTGAACTCTGAATGCTTTTTTTCACAGGGCAACTTAAAGTACTCCTTTTTCCTGAAACACACTTTGGAAAATACTGTCACAAAGCAAACATTAACCACATTATATAATTTTAGAGATTTATTTTTCATTAAGGTAAGCCAGTACTTCCAAAATACTGCAATGTCTTATCCACCACCTTGAGAGGTAAGACTTCATGTAGATGAACTGTCTGCATCACTGAAGCTTCGAACAGCAAAACAATTAAACCATTTAACCTAAAAATCTTTCTAAAGTGTATTATACACATCTCTATTTTTAATTGTTAAAAATAAAATTAAATATTTTGGAGTATAAAAGTAAATACATGCTTATTTTTCAAAGCTTAAAAAAATTGGAGAAGAATAAATAAGGCAAAAGCCCATAGCTCTGTTAACATTTATTGTAATTTATCTCATCTTATTTTGCATGCAATATATACTGAAATATAAAATAGCTGTCACAATTCACTTAATGTTTTCTATACCACTAAACAGTCTTTTAAATGTATGTTTTAATGGCTTTATGATAGTCTATAATGGAAATGCATTATATTTCATTTAATCACTTTTATTATGTTTTTATTATGAATAAGGGTTAATATATATTTATAGAAATATTTGCCTCTATTTTGATTTTTTTGAATACAGATGCCTGTAAGTAAAATCACATATTATCAAATTGCCTTTCAGAGGATTTGTACCATCTATACACCCCCAGCATTCTCTAAGAATAATATTTTACCATCCTTAGCAACATTAAATACTGCTATTTAAAAAAAAATCTGTGCTAATTTGTTAAGTTAAAACTGCTATCTTATAACTGTTTGCACTTTTCATTACCAGTGAATTTAAACATTTATAAATACTAATTTGACACTGATATTTTTCCTTCTATAATACATATAATATGACCATTTTCTCTTGTGGCCTTAATATTTTACTCACTGACTTGGGTGAACTTTGTTAAGGTTATTGGATATCATGTTTGTGACAAATAATTTTCACAGCTTGCTGTTTACCTTTTAATTGGGTTCATGATTTTAGTATGTAAATCTTAACTTCTATTTATACCCAAATATGGCTTTTTTCTTTTTTTATTTCTTCTTTTGCTTTTGTGCTTAGAAAATTATTTCTCTTTCAGAAGTCAGATGAATATTCACTAAGTTTCCTCGATGTTTCATGGTTTTATTTTTTAAATCCTTTTTTAAAAAATATGGAGTGGTGCTTGCTTTTTAAACTGAATAAAATGTTATCTTAATGACTCAGGATCACAATTCCGAATAGTGTTTAAAGTTTTGTACCATTAAATAGAATGCTCCCAGGAGCCACTGAAGTGGATAGGGATACTTTTCACCGTTCTCTGTGACGTCAGACTTCTGTGATTTGTTAACTGAGTGGCTCATTTTCGGTTTTGATCTCTGTTTTTGACATTAGGCTCCCAGCTCTCATTTCCCATTGTAGACAATTGTCTGCCACTCACAGGGCTTCTTACTTTCAACAGCTCAAACACCAACTAGCCAAATTTATGCTACTGTGCATGAAGTATATGTGTCGTTGAGCCTGGGTGGGGAAGGCAGAAGAATAGCCCCACCCCTACCAAAGATGTTCACGTCCCAATCCCCAGAATCTCTGAATGCGTTTTGTTACATTTCAAGGGGAAATTAAGGTCACAGATGGAATTGAGGTCACAGATTGATTAAAGTTGTTAATCAACTGCCCTAGAGATGTGGAGATTATTCCAGATTTCTAGGTGGGCTCAATATAATCACAAGGGTCCTTACAAGTGAAAGAGGAAAACAAGAGAGTCGGTGTCAGAGCAATTTGATATGAGAAACACTTGGGCAACTATTGCTGTCTTTGAAGATGGAAGCCATCCATCTCTGGGAGGGGCCGCAGCCCAGGAATGGGGATAGTAAGTTAGAAGCTGGAAAACTTAAAACATCAGATTCTCCACACAAACACCTCCAGAAAGAAATGTAGCCTTGCTGATGCCTTGGAGACTCATTTTAAACTTCTATTCTCCAAAATGGTGAGACAATAAATTTGTGTTGTTTTAAGCTACTGAGTTCATGGTGATTTTTTACAGCAGCAAAAGGAAACTGACACAGTGGGCCTAGAAGTCTGTTCAATAGAGAAAACTGCATGGCTTTTGTGCATGGCCTTGGTGACTGCTACTTTGTCTGCTCTGAGGTTTTGTTTCCTCCACCCCCCAATTATTTCCATGGTTGCTGGAAATCTAACTTACACCTAGAGCAGAGCCTAAGCAGGACATTATTTTACAGGAATTGGTCCCTGCAAGTCGAGTTGCAAACCCTGGGTCAAAGGGTGAAGTAGAAGGAAGCTGGAAAGATGTAGTATTTAAGAAGTTTTTCAGAGAAATCACAAGCCTAGACCTTCTGCCCAGTTTGGAAGAATGAGCATTCCATCATGACCCTTGGACTGGGTGAGAGCATCATCCTTTAATTAATGTCTGCGCTGGGTCAGATAACCATCGCGGTCTCTAGGTAAATTCCCTTCTGTCTCTAAATGACCAGGTAGTTCAAGGGCATGAGTCACAAAGGATCCTCTTAGTGGAAAGAGTCTGGGAGCAGGGTTGGGGGGTTTCAATGCTGATATGGATTTTGTGACACCAAAAGCCTTGGAGCCAGACCAAGTGGTAGAGCACAAACTATTCCCATAAAAACTGGAGTAGTTCTTAAGAATAGTATGCAAATAATAAGAAAAGATCAGGAAGGGAGGTGCCAGCACCGGGCAGAGGGAATCTGCCTCCAAAATGCATCTGGACACTTGCCCAGTGGATTGAGAGGAACCTGCAATTAGATAATTTTCGGTAGATGTTGGAGGAGAATCTGAAGATTGTGCGTTACTTATCTCTTTCTCTAATGCCTAACACAGTGCCTGGCATACAGTAAGTAATCAATGGATTCTTGTTATGAGAATGAACAAATGAATAAATTTAGTAACCCTTTGTCATCTTTAAAGTCCACTATGAGCTTAGTAACACAAATCACTCCTTAGTAAAAGTTTCCAGCCTTAGCAGATAAGATTAATTTATCCAGCCCTGGTTCAAGTTAACTTAGAAAACAAAAGGAGCAATGAGGAAGTATTTTACTAATGTATTAGAATTCTTTTGTTCCAAGGGAGGAAGAAGCTGGCTATCTCTGAGTTATAAGAAATGGGGTGATATTTGAGGAAGAAAAGCAAAGTAGTTAAAGATAAACAGAGAATAATAATTATATCTTAACGCCATAATTTAATATGTAGTTTTAATAACTGAGTGCATGTATGACATTTACAGAGCAGTGCCTGGCACGAACGCACTCAATACATGGTGACTATCATTGTTATTCTTCAGCATTTTTAATTGCTCTTCAATGATTAAAAAATAAAACTTGACTGGGGGCGGTGGCTCACGCCTGTGATCCCAGCACTTTGGGAGGCCAAGGCGGGCAGATCACCTGAGGTCAGGTGTTCGAGACAAGCCTGGACAACATGGCAAAACCACATCTCTACTAAAAATACAAAAATGAGCCAGCATGGTAGTGGACACCTGTAATCCCGACTACTTAGGAGACTGAGGCTGGAAAATCGCTTGAACCCAGGACACGGAGGTTGCAGTGAGCCGCAATCATGCCATTGCACTCCAGCCTGGGTGACAAGAGCGAAACCCTGTCTCAAAAATAAATAAATAGAATAAAATAAAATAAATAAAACTCAGAAAAATAATAACATAAAGTCATCATTTATGACAAGACCGAAGAATACATGGGTTTATTAATTTATGAGAAAGGAAAGTAACTAATGGATGATGACAAGACTGACTCTTTATATGTATGGAGTAGCATATACAAGACACACTGTTATGAAAATAAGAGCATAGATTTAAATGTTTTCTTAGTGATGTTCATTCCTTAAAGGATCTCATAGTGAATCCTTTACTAAAGCAAAGAATAATCCTTCAAGGCAATATTAATGCTATAATTTTTGAATATGCTGATTTTTATACATAAAGTCTCATGCAAATAGGATATCTTAAGATAAACGAGCCAAGTGAGGGGTTTCACTCAGGGTCTAGAAACATAAGCACAAATATAACAAGGTCACATAGAAATCAGATATACTGAGTAGTGTTGATTAAGCCATCTCCTTAAGGGAATAAAATTTACTCTCAAAGTACTGGCTGGAGCATTTAGAGATTCATGGGGAACTGACAATCATTTTAGACCCATTTGCAGAGGACAATCCATTTGCCGTCATCAAGGAAGTGATGGGATGGATGGGTGTGGGTCTAAGGTTTCTAATGTAGACTGGTTAAACCTCTACATGGAATATGAATGACTGCGTAGTCTTTTCCTTTCTTGTTTATTAAAGAAACTTGGTAAATGTACAACTTTAAGACCAGTGCTTTCTTCTCCACAACCTGCCCTCCAAAGTGCCTAGTATGCTGACAATCTGAGCCCTTGTTCTTGACAGAAATGCAATGTCAAGACCCAAGTGATGCCATATGAGGCCCAAATTGGTTTTATGATTGACTGACGTGATCCATTTTATGATTGACTGATGTGATCCATTTTTCAGCTCATATTTATAGAAACCTACCAAGAAGACAGAAGATTCTTTTGTTTCTCAAGAAAGAAAAAAGAAAAGAAATGATAAGACAAGACAAGACTTCTGAGGCCTTAGAAAAGAACACATGGACACGGGGAGGGGAACATCACACACTGGGGCCTGTCACATGGTGGGAGGCTAGGGGAGGGATAGCATTAGGAGAAATAGCTAATGTAGATGACGGGTTGATGGGTGCAGCAAACCACCATGGCACGTATATACCTATGTAACAAACCTGCACGTTCTGCTCACACATCCCAGAACTTAAAGTATGATAAAAAATTTTTTTTAACTGAATAAGATTTGAAACTCAAAAAAAATTGCTTATGTAGAGAAAAAGGAAAGAAGTTGCTAATCCCTGGCATATAGTATAGATTGGGTTTACTGACAAAGAATTATTCCACTCATTTGCACTTTGTTTTTGATGGGGCTTCTAGAATGTTTAGAGAAAAGAGAAGCACAGACACTGTGCACCTTGATTTCGGTAAAGCATTTGACAAGGTCTATCGTAGCGTCCTCATAGAAACTGTGGACTGGAGCATAGTACAGCTGATAGACTGTTCTTTGAATGGCCAAAGAACATGGGTCTGTGGGCTGACCAGGAGGAAGCCTCTCATATGAATGCTTCAAGGCAACTTGACCTTATCCTGCTGTAATAGTTTTATCAAACATTCAGATGAAGCCTGGATTAGATTACCCAGCAGACTCACCACCACTGGGAAGAGTGATCATTTATAATCTCAATCTCAGTTGCAATAAGGAGACAAGAACAAAAGATGCCCAGGGTACATTAGTAGTTTGGACCCTACAGAGCTATTGTCCAAACCTGGCTGTGCATCAGAAACACCTAAGACTGCGTTATAAAACACAGATACTCAGGTCTTTCCCCAGACTTACTTAACTAGAATTTCAAGAGGTAAAGCCCTGGAATTTGTATTTTTTAAATAAACTACTCAGGTGATCCACAGGTAATCAGCTCAGTACCCTACTTGCAGAACCACTGCCCTAGTGGGATTTAGCAAAGAAGCTTTTCCAAGGTAAGAATGATACATTACCCAGTAGTCTGGATATCTTCATGGGTTTTCAAATTATGAGAAAATCCCTCCCTATACTCTGGTTCCATCCAACCTTGATGACTCTCCTGATGGGGGTGGGCAAGGCAGGGAAGAGAAGGAGCACAGGGCTTTGATCAAGCGTGCATAGGCTTTGATGCCAATCAAACTAGGACTTGAGCCTGGGTTCTGCAGCCTACCACCTGTGCAAGGGGGCTCTGTGCTTGCATTTCCTTATCTTAAAATGTGGGGATTTAATGAGATCACACAGGTAAAGTCTTTGCCTAGCATATAGGTGGCCAGTTGACACCAGCTATTACTATTAATAGGCTGTTCAGTCAACTCCCCATTCTGTGGATCTCAGGTCCATAATATTAGCTGAACACACCTACCCAGAGAAGGAAAGAAACTATTAAATCTATAGGATATGAGTTATGTCCTGGCCACTAGGCCCCCCACAGATCTAATCTTATTTCCTTTAATTGTCACCAAAACCCTCAATTTTACAAATGAGGAAGCTGAGGCTCAGAGAGGTCAAATGACTTCCCCCAAGTCACCCAGCTATAAAGGGACAGATATACACCAATAATTTGGCTAATAAACTTATGCTAAGGAGTCCCCGTGGCACTTTTTAAGTGGTTAATATATGGAGTGGAGAAAGCTTTGCCCTTTAAAAAAATCTAAAGAGAGACATTTTGAAACTGCGAGGGAGGGGAGAAGTCACACCACCTACACTCCATTACCTGAACACTCAGCAGTTAGCCGAGGAAAAGCCCAAAGGGCAACCATTGCATGCTGGTGCCCTCTCTTGCTAGCTCATCTCACACACACACACACACACACACACACTCTCTTCCCTGAACACCTTATTTAAAATTATAACTCCCCATGACATGCTTATTTCTTGGCCCTGCTTTCATTTTCTTCTTACAATTTCATCACTGTCTCGCATTCTATCATTGTGGTTATTTATCTTGTATACTGTGACTCCTCCCCAACTAGAACATTAGCTCCTTGAGGGAAAGAACAGAAAAGATGTTTCATTATCTTATTTTCTCCCACATCCATACATCTGAAATAGCCTGGCATGCATTGGCATTCAATAAATATTTATGGCAGCAATGAATGGATGAACGAAGAGAAAACATTTCAAAGGGTGTCAATCATAAATGTTGAAAATCATTAAATTTATTTAAATAGCTGCATGTTCTGATTTTTTATTATAAATATGTATTCTTTGTATCATAATAGTTTTTAAAATGGAACCTAAATTGTCCAGGTTATTACTGACTTGAAGCCGAATCAAATCAAAGGGCACACAGCAAAGGGCAATGATAGGACTAAGTTGATCTTCCAGAAGGCAAGTGTGCTGGGCACATTCCACAGGCCCCTCCAGATTCCCTCTTCGCCCTTTCTTACTATGCTTTGTGCCCTAGGACATCCATCTCTCTGAGCTGCATCAACAAACTCCCTTGGCCTTTGGCTTCTAGTTGGGAAAAGAATGATGTTGGGCTGTTAATTCTCCAGCTCTCACCTTTACTACTGGGTCTCTGCAAATTGACTGTGTCTCTATGGAAGGCCCCAGTGCCTGTCTGTCTGCCACCTTCTCTGCACTTCTGCTCTTTCAGGTTCTATAACTGCCCCCATGCTTGCCTGTCTGGGCCTCAGGCGGTAACAGCTCTCCATTTTTGCACAACCTGGAGTACTTTACTCTCTTTGCTCATCTTCCAAACTCTGCCCACACCTTTTAAAGTGTCCCTTTATTAAATTTTCCTCAATGACCCAGTTGAGGATGCCACTAGTTTCTTTCTGGGTCTCTGGCTGTGCCAGTGCGGACAGGAGAAATGCATTTAAAGTTAGAAGACCTGCATTCTAATACCAGTTTTATGACTGACGTTCTCAAGGCCAACCACCTCTCTGGACTCAGTTTCTTCATCTGGAAATTAGGAAAATTGGGCAAGGCAACCTCTAATATCTTGTGATTTTTAAGAAGCCCTCTGCTCAGAGAACAAAGTAGCTACTTCCCCATCGGCCAGAAAGTATTAACTTGGTCTAGATCCTGAAAAGGGCCCAGTCTTCCAGGAACTTACCACAGCGGCTGCTGCTGTACCACATACAATAAAGCGGAGCTCGCCTATATTAAAGCTGGCAAAACCCAGCTCGATCTTTGCCCTCACTTCAGCTGCGAATCAGCAAGTTCCTGGAAAATTGAAGTTATATTTTTAAAACTATTATAAAACTAATACATATGTATAATAGAAAAATCAGAACATGCAGCTATTTAAAGAGAGAATAATTACTTTCAACATTTATGTTTGATACCTTTCTAGACTTTTTCTATTCATTCATTTATTCCACAAGTATTTATTGAATGCCAACGCTTTATGTAATAGCTTTTAAGTTTAGAATTAGTGAACTTCTGGTTGTACGAAGGATAGTTGTATTATGTTAGGTGTAATTATGACATTATTATTGTCTTTATTTGGAGATTAAGTATGATTTCAGGAGATGTGTATGGGTGCCAAGTTGACAAGGGGTGAACTTGTGATGGTTGATATTAGGTGTCAACTTGATTGATTGAAGGATGCCTAGATGACTGGTAAAGTGTTGTTTCTGGGTGTGTCTGTGAGGGTGTTGCCAGAGGAGGCTGACATTTGAGTTGGTGGACTGGGAGAAGAAGACCCACCCTCACTGTGGGCGGGCACCATCCAATTGGCTGCCAGCATGGATGGAACAAAGCAGGTGGAAGAAGGTGGGATCACCTTGCTTGCCAAACCTTCTAGCTTCCTTCTTTTTCCAGTGCTGTATGCTCCCTTCTGCTCCTCCTGCCCTTGGACATCAGACTCCAGGCTTTTTAGCCTTTGAACTCTGAGACTTGCACTAGTGGTTTGCCGGGAGGGTCTCTGGCCTTCAGCCACAGACTGAAGGCTGCACTGTCAGCTTCCCTGGTTTTCAGGCTTTTGGACTTGGACTGAGCCGCTACCAGCTTCTCTCTTCTCCAGCTTGCATGGGGCTTCACCTTGTAATCATGTGAGCCAATTCTTCCTAATAAAATCCCTTTTATATATACATATATCCTACTGATTCTGTCCCTCTGGAGAATCCTGAGTAATGGCAAGTATTTGTGTTGCCAAACCAGAACCCTGGATGCCATCTCAATTCTCCACTTTGGTCAAGTATATTAAAAATATCTGAAGAATTACGTCATCTTTGCTCCTGCGTGTGCAGTTTGGACACAGGATACCTAAGTTTCTGGAAGGGTAAATTTTTTTTTCAGTCTGTTAGGAACAAATACAACCTTTCTGCCATTGACTTAGCTTCTCTGCCTTAGACATGGGCTCCAGCTTCTGGTGAGGAGGCTTTCCCTACTGCCAAACCAAAATGTCAACAATCAAAACAGATGGGAAATAAAGAGACCTTCCTGGGAAGGGGGTATTGTTTAGCCAAGTAATATTGAAGCTTTTAGAGTAGTGTCTTTGAAAGTCAGGGCAGATCCAAGGCAGTGAATGCCTTCATCTGGCAAGACTAGAAGAATGGATCTGCCCAAGCAGACACAGTGACTGTTGTAGTGGTTACTCACACAGCTGTGGCAGGTTGGGGCTGTCTGACTCCTCTCCCTTCATCTCTTCCCATTCTCAAACCTGTGAAGGAGGATTTTGCTTTGTTTTGAAAAAATACTGCATCAGTGTTATGCTCTCAGAGCACTAAATATCAGCAAGAAACGGATTTCTCCATTTTACAGACACTCTATTTTGAAAAATATTGAAGATCCAGCCTTACCTCCAAGAGACCAGTAAAGAGTCAGCATGACCCCCTAAGATGAAATTACAATGATCACCTTGACTACCCAAGGCCTCCTTAGAAGGTCAAGGAACAGAAAGAGAGGGAGAGAGGAAGACCTCAGGAGAAGTGAGCCCCAGGAGTCCTGCAAAGCAGACTATGTGGACTGAAAGGCAACCTGCCCTATTTTGCACTGGACTCATCTGTAAAATGGGATGATGGTACCTTCCCCATAGGGCTTCTGTGAGTATTAAATGAGCTAATACATACAAAATACTTATGACAAGGCCTGGCACGTAACACACTGTCAATAAATGTCAGCTATTATCCTCCTCTCCTACTCCTTTTCCTCCTCTTCTACATCTTCCTCCTTCTCTTTGTCTTCACTCAAAGAACTTTCCTGATTTGTCCCTAGGAATTCCATCTTTGTTCTGGTAATCAATGGAGCCTGTACACCCTTCCACATATTACAAGATATATTGATGGTGTTTTCACAGTGACTACATTAGAGATATTTGCAAAGTTATACTTGACTCTGAAATTAGCTTTGATGGGCAATGATGCCATCTCAGACATTCCCCTGTGCCAAATACTATCACTGAGCAGAGACTGCAATATGGATCATGGTCAATTTGGTGACTCAAAAGGCATTTTAGGGTCTTACTATCATACATCCAACAAATATTTTTTAAATGCCTGGCATGTTCCAAGCCATGGCAGGAATGCCAGGATGAATCAGACATTGATTTTGTCTTAAAAGAAATTTTCATCAAGGTGAAGAAAAATCAGGTAGATATTTTAAAAATATAGACAGAAAGTGATGTGGGGCACAAGAAAAACACACCTAGAAGGCTGTGCACCCCAGGTGACAAGAGAGAATGGTTTCTGCTGAGAACTCAAAAATAGAGACTGCAGTTCATACAAATGCAGATCACCGATGCCACCATCAGTAGTGAATTGTCTTAAGACAATTACCTCAGACCCAAGTATTTGGTATTTGTCTAGGGGGTTTCATTCACCAGAACTGTCATGCAGGCCAAGTTTGCCATGCTTTCTGCCTTTATATGAGCACCTCCTCTCCCCCGCCCCCACCACAACCATTACACACATTGCAGCAAGGCCTCCAGTCCTGGATCGCAGCTCATGCTCCTTAACCTTCCTATCTCAATCAAAATGTCCCATCATAGAGACATTGTTCTACAGGGACCCTGGGTAGAAGTGGGCCAGTCTTCAAAGGAGAGATCACCAATACCACGTGCATAATATATTTGACACATGGGACCTCTGAAGTTACGTGGGTATTCATTCTGCCTATGTTTAAAGCTGTAGCCCACAGCATTATAGACACTGAGTCAATGGTAATAACAAATCAATGGGTTTTCACTAGCTTAATCACAACAAAACCTCAATAACTGGCTGGCAACTGCAAAGGCTAATGTGGCTTCAGTTTAGTCATCCCATTGTAATCTCTGTGAATGGCATGGGCTGAAATTGTGCCAAATGCAGTCCGCTCACCAAAACTGGGTGGCCCTACCTGAGAAAGCCATGGAGCTTTGACAGCTAAACTTGGGCAAAAGAATAAATATTTTTAGATAAAATATATCACAAAAGAATAACGGTATTTGTTTCATGTTTTAAGCATGCTAGTTGCAAAGATCCATGCATGTGGCTTTGCAGATGTCTTTCTGAGTTGCATTTGTATCTTTGTTAATATAATATCATCTTACCTTGGTACACCACTATATGTCTTGGCTATATGACATCAGTGTCTTGCACAATGGTATTGTGGAAAGGTCAATACTGTGCCAACCCACCTACAGCCTCTTCTGAGGGGACCCATCTGCCCACACTTTCTGCCAAAGGGACAGGCCCAGGAAGCCACACTCAGTACCCAGTGCCCCACTTCCTCCATTCATAGATGATTGGTCCTGGCGGGGCACCTGAGCCAATGGCAGACAACCCATAGGCTGAAGAGGGAGGTGCAGACTGCTTTGAAAGATAGACTGGACCAATTAGATTCTCTCTTAGGGCCCTAAACTTGAAATAACCATCAGTTAGTACTGCGAGCAGAAAAAGACATGGCATTTGTTGCTTAACCATAGAAATCAAACATCCATGAACTCCTACTGTGGAACACCTGGGAGCTTCCTTGAATCTAGAAGCACCTTTGAGTTCTGGATTCCTTGAGGCCAGGGTCTGATATGGCTCCTGCTCTTGGATTTGTCATTTTAAAATAATGTAATGTAATACAATATGTGAAATCCCTTTGTCTTGAGTTGGCTTGAATAGATTTCTGTTTCTTGCAACAAAAAATAAAAGCCAGATTAAAATTAGTGGGATATTAACACCTGGTCCCAACTGATCTCCTGGGCCATAAGGCCATCTGGAGAAATCACAAGAAGCAAGACAAACTGACAATGTCTTAGCCATTACTGGGAAGGCAATAGAAACCAAAAAAAGAAAAAAGGGAACTGAAAACTTTTAAAGACGATTTGGAAAGTTTGTGTGTATGCACCTCCCTGTTGAGTGTGCAGTGACTTGTAGAGCCAGCACCGTGAGCAGAGTTGCCGCTCATGAACGAAACCTAGCATTTGAATGCTCACACTCAAAATAGGCTATGAATGACTGCCGGTTATGAGACATGCTAGATGCACAGGAATCACAAGTGATTGAAGTCAATTCACAAGAAAAATCAGGATGATATTATTTGAAGCAGCCTCAAAAGCAGGTGCTAGGTTTAGGGTGTGTCTACATGACCCTGGTTTTTATTTCCACTCAGCTTTGGAAACTAAATGACACTGCTGTCTATTTAAAACTGTGTCTTATATATGTTAATACAGAGTGTGTCTAAATAAAACATAGTTTACAAATATCTCCACAATGGTAGCATTTCATGGCCAAAGATATTTCATGGCTTGGAGTTAAATACAATTTGGCCTCCATCTAAATGTTCCAGTTGATTTAGAAATTGAATTATCATCACATTTGATCCAAGAAGACATCTTACAAGTTTAAAAACTAAAATTTGTAAATAGGAAGTTTCATGACTTAAATGGAATTTCCTGTGCCTCTGTCATGTAAATTACATCTTCTTGCTATAGGGAAGAAGTATGCTGAAGTGGGTAAGATATGGACGTTGGGAATAGACGGGCTTGAGTTCAGATCCAGGCTCTATGATTTATTAGTCATGTGGCCTTGAGAAAGTTACCCCTGCAGTTTCTTTATTTTTAAAGCTAGGATGGTGATGATAACAGCACATACATTTCAGGATGTTGTAAAGATTAAATGGGTTAATAAACATACATGCTTAGAATAGTGCCTGGCTCATAGAAATATTCTACAAACGCTTGTCACTATTATTGGTAATTCTTTCATTGAACTCACAATGTAAATCATTTAGCCAATTCTTACTGAGTCCATGTGAGTACTGTGCTGGGTGTGTCCTTTTGTAATCCTATTGAAAAAGCACAGCTCACAAGGATAATAGGAATTCTCGTTCTAAATTTACAGTTGCAGAAATGAGGCTTAGAAAGGAAGTTAACTAACTCTCTATAGCCTGCCTGGTTACTAAATGGCAGGGCTAGGATTAATAAATTCATTCATTTGTGCATTCAACATTTTTTTTTTCAAGACAGAGTCTCACTCTTGTTGTCCAGACTGGAGTGCAGTGGCATGATCTTGGCTCACTGCAACCTCCACCTCCCAGGTTCAAGGAATTCTCCTGCCTCAGCCTCCCGAGTAGGTGGGATTACAGTTGTGCGCCCGGCTAATTTTCGTATTTTTAGTAGAGATGGGGTTTCACCACGTTTGCCAGGCTGTCTCAAATGCCTGACCTCAGGTGATCCGCCCACCTTGGCCTCCCAAAGTGCCAGGATTACAGGCGTGAGTCACCATGCATGGATCAACATGTTGTTATTGAGCGCTAGTTACTTATTATTCTAGGTGCTGGCGTACAGACAGGAACCAAACGGATTAAAATCCTTGCCTCCATGGAGCTTACCTTCAGCTAAGGGAGACAGTCAAAAACAAGGTAAGTCAGTATTACGCATAGGAGATTATAAGGTGGAGTGTGCTAACAAGAAAACTAAGCCAGAAGGGGAGTGGGAATGCGTATGTGTGCGTGTTGAGGGAGGTGGAGTTCACAATGTGATTTTTGCTAGAACAGGTCACTAGGGAAGGTCTCACTCAGAAGAGGACATTTGAGGAAAGGCATGAGAGGAGAGGAAGCGAGCCATGGGAGTATCTGGGGGAAAGGTTCCAGGCAGCAGAAAGAGCACATGCAAAGGCCCTGAGGCAGGAGTGTGCCTGGCATGTTCCAGGGACAGTAAAAAGCCAGTGTGGCTGAGGCAGAGAAAGCAGAGAAAACAATGGAGATGAGATCACAGAGGTAAAGGATTGGCTGACATTGGTACTTACTGAAGAAAACCCTTCCCTATGTTCCTGTTAACTGGGGTTCTTCCACAAAGTCAACACATCTAAAGAAGCCACTGATGAAACAGGTTCCCTCTTGGAAAGACCATCTCGCCTTCCAGCCTCTCCATCCTGCAGAGAGGAAAACCTGAGTTTGGCATTGGCAGTCAGGTAATTCATCAGATCTGGAAACCACCTCATCAGCATTCCCCTGGCCGACTGGAAGCAACCATGACGTTGTGCTGAATGCACTTGCAAAGCTGTGCTGTGGTCTCTCCGAGTTCATCACGGCACCTCCCTATGCAGGAGTTTCAATTCAAGGTCATTTTTGGTTCTTTTCAGTAGCAGACTCAGAACCAGACCTATTCAAGTGTCGGAACGGGGCAGACACATTAATAGCCAGACCCCAGTGGGAGTTCTATTTTCCATTTCCTCCTCCCCCATATTTATTTGTTTCTTCCTTTCCTCTGTGTGGTAAAGGTGATCTTGCATGATATTTTCAGATGAGGCTTAAAAAGGTGGAGTGGAGGATGGGAAGATAACACCCTGAATTGGAGCTCACTCTTTCTCAGTCCCTCAGGGTAGAGTTGGGCTCCCTGGGTTCGAATCACCATTCTATCACCTAGAAGCTGTGTGACCTTAGTCAGGATACTCAGCCTCTCTGAGCCTCAGTTTAAAATTTTGAATTGAGGCCAGGTGCGTTGGCTCATGCCTGTAATCCCAGCACTTTGGGAGGCCGAAGTGGGCAGATCACTTGAGGTCAGGAGTTCAAGATCAGCCTGGCCAACATGGTGAAACCCCTTCTCTACTAAAAATACAAAAATTAGCTGGGTGTGGTGGCACATGCCTGTAGTCTCAGCTACTTGGAAGGCTGAGGTAGGAGAATCACTTGAACACAGTAGGCCGAGGTTGCAGTGAGCTGAGATTGTGCCACTGCACTCCAGACTGGGTGACGGAGCAGGATCCCATCTCAAAAATAAAATAAAAGTAAAAAAATAAAACTTTTAATTGGGGATAATGATGACATCTTCCTCAAAGACTTATCATGAGAATTCAATGTGGTCATTTAATTCTGTTTCAGGATTTAGCCAAATTTGGGTGGTATTTCCCTTTTGGTGGGGTACTTTTCATTACAATGAGAAGGATGTCTTAGGACTCCAGCACACTGAGAGGTGGGTGTCCAAAACATGTGGTTGTCTCTGCATTTCCACTCAAAGCAGAATCCAGGTATTTTCCAGGTGCTTCCCTCTCTCTGCTGAAAGTTCACTTCATCTCCATCTGGGTGGTCTCAACCTCCCAGGCTGATAAGCCTCTTGAATTCTTAAGAGCAGACAGAGAGGTGGGCCCTCTGTGGTCTAGGGGAGAAGTGGCCCACTGTCTCAAATGGGAAAGATGTTCTAACTGTGTTTATTCCCTTGCCTGGGACAAAAGCTGAAATTTTCTGGTCTCATGCAGGAAATTAAGGGAAATGTTTGTAAATTCTTTGGAAGGAGAAACATGAAAACAACAAGCAAATATCCTTTCTAGAGAAGGAGATTTTTAGCAAGGGAATTTGCAGAGATTATACCTTTCTTCGTTTAGTGTAACTTACCTTTTGGAGAAAGGGCAGAATTTGGTGAATGTTGTCTAACGGCCACAGCTTATTAACCCTGTGTGTTCCTGTAGACAGGGCAAAAAATTACTACACAGTTATGGCAGAAAGCCTCCCATGACAGGGATACAGCAAACAGTCAATATTACTCCTGGCAATAAACCAATGAATAAATAATACATCAGGAATAGCTACAGCATTTCATAGAAATGGCCAAAGCAATTATCTTAGGATCATTGTAATTAGAAAAACATTCCCATGAAATGTGTCTGTAATTCAGTGATTTAAATGAATAGAATAATGTTTTCTTACTGGCTCGGATTACTACTTTAGAGATAATTTATCACAGTGTCTGATGAAGCTCCAATGGCAGGAAGCCCTTCAGATTATGATTTTAAATTGTTCTGGCCTATTGATGGCGGCAGCAGCTCAGCTGGAGCGGCCACTGGGGGGATGCCAGCTGCAGCAGGGGAGGCACAGCCAGGGCTGCACGCTCTGTGGAGTTACCCAGGCCAGGAACAGGTGGGAGTCCTGCCTCCCACCGAGTTGTTGGGGAGGGAGCCCTGTGCTCTCAGGCGCCCCTGCAGCGACCAGCCGCAGCTCTGGACCCAGGCATCTCTCTTCTCTTGGGGCCAGGAAGCCCCCCTTGGCCCTGCAGGCTAGGAAATGTCTGCTGCTGCTCCCTGGTCTCTCCCCACTCCTGGCACCAGCTCTGATTTTGGAGCAAAGTTGTGTCCAAGCTCGTGCACTGTCACAACCTGGAAGGGTGGGGGTGCTCAGGGCAGCACTGACATGCCAGACCCGCACGCCATCCCCTACCTTGGCCCCCTCCGGAATTTGGGTACCAACAGTGCCAGAGGGAGGCTGGGGGTGCTGAAGGTGGCTCAGCGCAGGCCTGCGCCCCTTGGCACAAACAACCAAGGCACCATGGATAGCATGTTGATGGTGAGAGGCAGGCAGGTTCCTGGCCAGAAAGGGGCAGGTCTCTAGTGAAACTCCACCTTCAAGCCAGGGACAGCCTGAAGCCTGGGGACCAGGCTGCCAGTTCCCGGTGTAGTCCGAGGCCCAGAGTGAGAACTTACGGTGCTTTTTCCAGGCTTGCCCATGGCTGCGCATGAACCAGTCAGCACACACTTCCCCCCTTCTGAGCCCATTAAAACCCTGGACTCAGCCAGACTCAGACAGAAGTCAGGACTAACAGCTGTGGGAAGGAGCTACCCACTTCCGGTGTCCTTGACTCTTGAGGGTGACCTGCCTGCACGTAGGAGCTACCCACCATGGGTCTCCTCTCCACTGAGAGCTGGACACTTGCCAGGATGACCTGTCTGTGGAAAGGAGTTACCCACTCTGCGTCTCCTGAGAGCTGTTCTGTCACTCAGTGAAGCTCCTCTCCACCTTTCTCACCTTCCGGTTGTCCAGGCACTCCATTCTTCCTGGACACAAGACAAAAACTTGGGACCTATCAAATTGTGGGACTGAAAGAGCTATAATACGAATGGTTAAAACACAACCCCCACTCTCCATGATGAGAGAAGAGCTGTGGCCCTTCAAGGAGTTCAGACCTAGGGGCTCCTCAGGCCAGTGTTGTGACACCTTTTTTAGGGCTCTGTGGTTACTGGTGTCTCCAAGCTTCTGGGCACCACCGCGTTTCTTGGTGTCCACAACGGAAACCGCTTGCAATACGCCTAGTCCACCATCAGCCTCGCACAGAGCCAGCGCCTGGAGTTGGCCTCCCCACTGCAGCCGACATGCCGGGCTGTGTGCAGTGGCCAGAACCTGTTCAAAGTCACATATCCCTCACCACTCTGCACATGGCTGCCCCTTGGTAGGCGTGGAATCTGGCCAGTAGCTAGAGCTGAGTGCAGCCTGCTGGGCCAAGTGGTTTGAATGAGCCCAGCGATCCCGAGGAAAACTTGGGCAAAGGTTCCACTGACCGCACAGGTTTCCAGTTGGCAAAGTGACACCCTAAAGATCCTGTGACATGTTCTGGGACACTATTATGACTGCAGACTCAGCATCAAACAGTTAAATGACCTTGACGGAAACCCATGAAATGAACTTATCCATATGAAGGATTCCTGCAGGTAAAAAGCCTGCCACGATGTAGATAACCACCTCTGCCTTACCACATTGGAAAATTGTGGCTAAGCTGTGCCAGGATTTTTGTGAAGGCTGATGCAGAAGACAAAAGAGCCTGGCTTAAAGATGTAGAGACCCACCAATTCCACTCCTACTTCTAAACCCAAAGACACGTCCACCAAAAGACATATGCAAGAATGTCCATAATTGCCCAAACTTGAATCAACTCAATGTCCAGCAATAGTCAAATGGGGAAATTAAACACTCAATGAAAGACTAGTCAGCAATTCAATAATTTTTTTAAAAAAAAACCAGTTGCTACATACAGCAACTTGAATTAATCCCAAAACATATTGAGCCAAAGAAACCAGACACCAAAATATATGCACTGTATGATTCCATTGACATAAGATTTTGAAGCAGACAAAACTAATCCACAGAGAAGGAGATCAGAGTAGTGTTACCTTATCTAGTGTGCAAGTAGAGGTTATGGAATTGCAAAGACACGAAGCAGCCTACTGGATGCTGGACTATTCTATATCTTGATTGGAATAATGATTCCATGGGTGTGTATGTATGAAAAACTCACCATCTGCACACTTAATATTTGTACATTTTACTCTGTACAAATTATGCCTCAATTTAAAAATGAAAAAGTAGGAAACAAAAAGTTAAATATAGAGGTAAACAGGATGTATGGTTTTCTGGGTGGCTTTTATAAGACTCAAATTCAAGAATTGTGGCTCATTTGTAAGGAGAGAAAATCTGAATCCCATACAGATAGACTTGTCCCAGGGTGACACTGTGTTTGTTCAACATTAACCAGCACTATTCAGACTACTGTGCCAGGCAGTGGGCTGGCTGGTGGCAACACAATGGGAAAATGGGACTGTCGTGGACTCACTCAGTAGGAGAAGAAACATTTCAGAAAGAAAACAACACACACAATTCTATCACTTCGAAATGTGATAGAGACTATAAGAAAAAAATATACAAGACACACACGAGATGTTTTACAAGAAAGAACAAGAAGGAAGCCTACTTTTGTTTGGGAAGTCTAGAAAATCACATTTGAATAAAGATGTGAAGGTTGGGTAGGAGTCAGCCAGCAGAATTAAGTTAACAGGAATACATGGAAGTGGAAGTGTGTGTGTGTGTGTGTGAGAGAGAGAGACAGAAAAAGAGAGAGAGAGAGAGAGAGAGAATCATGAGTAAAGGTCTTGAGCTGACTGGCCCAAGGAGCTGGGAAAATTCTGGTGTAAATAAAAGTTACTGAGTGGGAGGGAAGGAGGGAGAGAAGGCTGAGGGAGGAAGGTAGACAGGGTCCAAGCTATAGAGCACTTTCCAGGCCATGATTAGGGTTTAGATGAATGCCAAGTATAATGGAAAGGGTCAGAGGGTTAAGTAAGATCTGATTTACATTTAGAAGAGATCACTGGCTTCCAAGAAGAGAATAAACTAAGAAGAGATCAGAAGAGTCAGAAGAACCAGATAAGACTATTGAAGTAATCCAGGAAGGAGAAGGCAACTTGAATTAAGATGGCAGCAACAAAAATGGAGAAAGGTGGATGGAAATAAGCTAGCTTTTTGAAATCCTCTTCTGATAACCTAATCTCTCTTCTAAAACTAGCTATTAACTCTAATCCATGCGGGCGCTCTCTCTCCCCCCATCCTCCTGAAACACACACACACACTCACAGTAGACCCTCACCCTCTCACCCACTAGATCCCAACTGTGATGAGAAAGCAACAGCAACGATGCCCATTCAGGGCCTTGCTAGGAATTCCAAGGCATTATTTAGTTCAAGGAACGGAAATCAGGAGTAAATGCTAACATTCATTCAGGGTCACCTGTGTGCCAAGCATTGGGTTAGATACTTTCACATTTGTTTTCTTGGATATCAAATTGGATATTATTATCCTCATTTTAATAGGTGAGGAAATTGCAGCATGAAGAGGTTAAATAATTATTTTATTGCAGCCTCATAGCTATTTTAAATGGCAGAAGTAGATTGATTTCAGAGCCACCTGATTCCAGAAACCACATTCTTTCTACTACACTCTGCAAATGATTATTTTATCAAAGGTGTATGGCTTTTTAATAACAGACACCAGGAAGAGTAATCCACAGGGATGGCTTATTAACGGTGACATTTAGATTTTCAAACACCTGGTCAAAGGCAGATACCTTTGAACAGCAGTCTTCAGAGCCTCTGGGACACAGCCCCTTAGGCAACCTCGTACTCTAGTCCACTTGTGATTAACTACAAGTCCACCTCCATGCACAGGTGCCCTGGATGCCAGTGATATCTGAGAGCAACCACTAAAGGTCAAAGGTGGCTACACAAATCCCAGCACTTTGGGAAGCTGAGGAGGGCAGATAGCAAGGTCAGGAGATCGAGACCATCCTGGCTAACACGCTGAAACCCGTCTCTACTAAACATACAAAAAAAAAAAAAAAGTTAGCCAGGCGTGGTGGCGGGCGCCTGTAGTCCCAGCTACTTGAGAGGCTGAGGCCGGGGAATGGTGTGAACCCAGGAGGCGGAGTTTGCAGTGAGCCAAGATCGCGCCACCACACTTCACCCTGGGTGACAAAGCGAGACTCTGCCTCAAAAAAAAAAAAAAAAAAAAAAAAAAAGTGGCTACACAACCTCCAAAAGCAGTGACATCAGAGCTGAGTTCAGCCCAGGTTTGCTGAGGCAGGTAGAGACTTGAATAATACTAAAGTGTCTTAAGTTGGGTTTCGCTATAAGACAGATGGATCTAGCTCCTGCCTTGGAAAACAGCATAGCCTTGTGGGGAGGGAAAGGGTAAGAGTGAGAAGCTCCCCGATTCTAGGCTTTCCTCCTGCTTTAACAGTGACTTTGCCCAATTACCATAAACACATTTTTTGAGGTGGCCACGTGACCAGAGACACCATATCCTGGGGACTCAGGGAAGAGGGATGAATCCGCTAGGGTTCAATCGGAGAAGCAGGGTCACTCTGAGTGATACAGAACAAGGGATTTGTTATTAAGATGAGCACGATTGTGGGAGCTGGTGAAGGGGGTTATGGCAAGCTGCTTCTGTACCTGGTGGGGGCCTAAAGCTGCTGTAGCTGGGCAGCTCTGGTAATCAGGAAAGAAGGCTGGATCTAATGTGAGGAGAGCAACATTAACTGGAAGCGTGAGAAAAACTAGAACCGTCACCATTGGAAGGTGTCCAGGTTCTTGGCATCTCGAACGAAAAAAATGGACAAAATGCACAAAGCAAGGAAAGAAGCAACAAAAGCAATTTACTAAAATAAAAGCACACTCCACAAGGTAGGAGCTGGCCTGAACAAGCAGCTCAAGAACCTGGTTACATATTTTTCTGACCTTTAAATATTCTCTAGAGTTTTCTCATTGGTGTACACCCTATGTAAATGAAGTAGCGGCCTGCAACCAGTCTGATTTGTTGTAGAAAGCGACCAATCAGAGGCGAAGTGAAGTTACAAAGTTACACCCTGTGCAAATGAAGACTTGGCCCATGACCAGTCTGACTGATTGCAGGAGGGGACTATCAGAGCTACTTTCAATTTTTCATCTGCCCTGCAGAAGGACAGCGAGGGGCAGTGCAAAGGGAGTAGCATCTGGTCCTTTTGTTACTTGGGCATGGAAAGTTGGGGTTTTCCATTTGATTTAGTTCTAGGAAGTCAGCATGAATTGGCCTTCCATTTCCTGCCTCCAGGACCTATTCTCCTGCTTCAGAACAATGAGGGCAGAATGGACCCCACCTATGCCTCTTATTGCCTCCAATTTTGACAATGTGGGGAACCTGCAGAAGCCAACACTTTCTCCATGAGACTGCATACACACTAAGTTTGCAACTCAAGAATCTGAAGGAGGAGATTGGGTAGGAGCTGAAGGAATTGCAGGCCCAGGCACTGCTCCATGCCAAGAGGATGAGCTATTAGGTCAGCGTGAGCTATGGGGTCTGCCTGACACCTACACCAATCCACAAAGAGTGGCTACTGCTTCCTTCCCTTCTGCCTTCCCAGTCTCATGAACATTTCTCTTGTGGTCAATCCTAATCTACAATGATACAAGGAAGAGAGTTTTGGGAAATATTTCCAACTTAGCTAAGTTGACACAGTACCAAGCCCCTTCAAGGGGAGACCTCTAGAGACAAATAATTATATTAACTAAAGATTTTATGGTACTGGTAGGTGGAAAGAGAATTCCTATGCAAACCTATAGTGCAATCCTGGCCAGATCCTTTGAGAAAAAAACAAACAAACAAACAAACAAACAAAAAAACCACTTGAGCCAGCCATGGTGGCACATGCTTGTAGTCCCAGCTACTCAGAAGGCTCAGGTGAGAAGATCACTTGAACCTGGGAGTTCGAGGCTCTAATGAGCCATGATCGCACCACTGCACTCCAGCCTGGGTGACAGAGCAAGACCCTGTCTCAAAAACAAAACAAAACACTTGAAATTCAAGTGTGAAGTGGAGGAGAGCTGAAAATCAACTAATAAATCATTAGTGAGTGCCGATTATATGCAAAGCCAAGTCATAGGCATCACTGTGAAGATACAGACAGCAGCAGGATAGGATTCCTGCCCTCAATGGAAGGAAGATGAGGTAGACAAGTGCCACATATGCATTACACACTAAATACTCCACACTCCCGGGGCCTCCTGCAGGATACTTCTAAAGGCTGCCTACTGATTGGTTGATAGAACAGACTTGAGCATTCTCAGACTCAGGTTCAAATTCAGCCTTGCCCCCTACTAGATATATTTGCTTAGTCACTCTGAGCTTCCATTTCCTGGTTCATAAAGTACAGTTAGTAATAATACTAACATAAGTTGGTTTAAAAGGTTAAAAGAGATTTTGCATGTGAAGCACTGGCACACAGCAGGTATTCAGGAAGTGGTAGATATTTTATTGTTTGTCATCATCATCCCTGTTCTTTTTTAGACCAAAAGCCTACCTGAGTAGATGTATGACTTTAGTGTCAGGGACCTATGAGCTTGCAAAAATACATATATGTGTCTAATCTCTTAACGATCAGCAGTTCGGATAAGTTGATGTGTTTCCCATATTTATATATTCATTCGGTAAATAGTAAGGGCCTAATACTATGCAGGACACGTGTGTCCAAACCGCATTCTAACGGCACAGCAGTACAAGTCAGGGAGATACAAGTCTCAAATGGCTCAGGCAAACAACATTCTTAGAAGACGAAGTTCAGCTCAGCTCAGCAAATACGTCCCGGAACTTGAAAGAAAAGGAAGAGGGGTTGAAAGAAAAGAAGCCTCCCTGTCGCTTGTAGTGGTCAAGGAAGATTTCAGAGAGCAAGTGGCATTGGGGTTCAGCTTGGAAGAATAGGCAAGGTTCACGCCAGGAGGCAGGAGGGCAGCATTTCTGGGGCAGTGGAGGCTGGAAAGCCCCTGATGTAGTCACGGGGTAGCAGGGAGAGGAGAGTGGGCTTGTAAGGTAGTAAGTAGACCAAGAAGTAGACTGTGCAGGGCTTTGAGTGTCAGGGTCAGGAGTTCAGACTTTGTATGGTGGACAGCAGGGTCATTGAAGGTTTTCATAGAAGGGGCACAATGGAAGCCAAGTTTTAGGAAAACGAAGGTGGCAGAAGTCTATTGTCTGTAGAGGATTGAGGAGAGACTGTAGGCAGGAAGGCTGACTGGACATCCTGTCACAGAAACTCAGAACTAAAGAGAGGTCCAGTAATGAGACACTGAGAGTGCAGGGAGGGCTGCAGGGACTCGTGGGAAGGGAGAAAGCAATGCTCTTGGTGCCTGCTTGCACATAAGGAGTGACTAAAGGTGTGTGACATGAGCTGGAATTCCAAGCCTGGGCAGCATGAACAGAAATAGGAAAGCCGGGGCTGGGGTGTGGGAAAGAGAAAGGAGGCTGTGTTCTGCATGGAGAGTCACTGAGGAGCCCTGAAGGCACAGGCAAGAGATGAGGGCAGACGAAAGATCGGGGGTAACCTCCAGAGAAGGGCAGACTGAACTCGGAAAATGCCTGAATATAGGGAGGGGCAGGAGGTACCAGAGAAAGAACAGAGGCCTGGCCTCCTGGGAAACCTAATGAAACCTTCGAATTGCTGATGGAAGACAGTGAAGACCTCCAATCCTTATAGCTCTTCCTGATCCACTGGTGCTTGTTTCTACAAGAGAAACATCACATTGCAGACCTGCTCAATGGCTAAAGAAAAGAAAAAACTCAGACCATTCCCAAAAAGAGAGAGGATTCCCTCAGAAAGAGTTGAGCTATCGCCCACATCGTGGTCATGCTGCTGCCTGTGTCAGGGTCCCTTGAGAATCAGACGGCGCATTCAAAGTGTTGAAGAGTGATGATGCAGAGGCCATTTGCAGAGTCAGGCACTGAGGACCAGCCACATTCATACACTGTCATCCTCCTCATCCCGAAGGGAAGCAGAGGGAATGGAGTTACTTGAAGCCTAAAGAGGGCCAAAGGGGTAGAACCGGTTGCCCAATCGGAGTGGTGGCTATAGGAGAACACAGCTACTGCCCAGAAGAGTAAAACGAATAAATACCCCAATGTTTCTCTCCTCCCACCTCCCTATTTCCTATAAGCACTTCTCATTAGCCAAACCACCCAGAAGCCACAAGACAATGAAGTCTAGCCAGTGCAATCTGCAGTGCTCAGTCTCCCAAGGTACAGAGCAGGTCAGAAAAGTGTGGAGGATGGATCTTGGGGAGAAAATGGTGAATAATGAGAACATTGGCCCATTTTCTTCCCTAGTTCAAAGTTCTACTTTAAGCAGAAGTAGACATGATTACTTTTTATTGTAAATGATACACATTTGGATGGCATTTTATGATTTCTAAAGTATTTCATATAGATTCTCCTTTTTGAGCTACATAGTATCCCTATGAGGTAGAAAACACCATGTTATTTATGTCCATTAAACTCTGAAGTCCAGAGACATTAAATGATTTATTCGAAGTCACACAGTGAGTGAATTGTGAAGTCCACACTAGAAATAATGCCCTCTAATTCTTAACCCACTGCTCATTCCCAGGTGTGAAATTAATCTACCTGGGAAGGTGCCCCTGCTGTAAAAGACAATAGGACACAGCTGTCCAGAATGTGGCATGTCTTGTGGCCCTGGTCCAGTTGGGTGCACAGGGCCGTCCTGAGTTGTTTTCAATAAGCAAATATTCCTGACACTTCAATTATCCCAACCCAAACAATGAATACAGTGTGCAAGAGGCTTCATAAATTTCATTCAGTTGGATGCAATGAGAATAATATAAGTCAAAGCTTTGTGTGTATTCCCTCAAAAAAGAAAGAAAGAAAGAAAGAAAGAAAGAAAGAAAGAAAGAAAGAAAGAAAGAAAGAAAGAAAGAAAGAAAGAAAGAAAGAAACCACGCAACAAAACAGAAATTGTTGTAAGGAAAACATCTAGGCTAGAAAAAAGAGGCAACACAGGCTCTGTGTTCATCTCTATCCCCATCTCTCTGCAGAGAAAGTGTCTTCAGTCAGGAACCCCAGTCTCTACAAGTCAAAGCAGGAATATCGGCCTTCTTACACTTGGACAACTCCAAAATTGTGTGATTGGTAAGTTTTTTTTTAACGTTCCTGTATTTGATGTCTTCTCCTCCTCATGTACACCCTCCTTGTCCACTTCCTCTACCGTACTGTCGTGGGCTGAATTGCATCCTCCTCTCCTCCGGCAAAAGATATTACTAAAATTCTAACCCCCAGTACCCCAGAATGTGGCCATGTTTGGTAATAGGGATGTTAAAAAAGTAATCAAGTTAAACTAGGGGTGTTACAATAGGCCCTAAGCCAATATGACTCATGTACTGTGAAAAGAGGAAATTTGGACACAGAGACGGACACACAGAGGGAAGACATGCATAGAGACATGGAGAACACACCCATCGACCAACGAAGGAATGCCTGAGGCTACTGGGAGCTCAGGGAGCCCTGGAATAGATCCTTCCCTGGAGCTTTCAGAGGGAGCCTGGTCCTGTGGACACCTTGATCTCGGACTTCCGGTCTCCAAAACAGTGAGATAATAAACTTCTGTTGTTCTAAGCCACCCAATTTGTGGTACTTTGTTTACAGTAGCCCCTAGGAAATTAATACACCCACTAAATGTATGCACATTTATATCAAAGATATAGCCAGGAAAATGGTAGTTATTTTCTTGGCAAAACTCAAGGTTTCATACAAAAATGTCCAAAGAAAGTGCTGGAAAAGGTTTATTTAGATTACACATTGATCCTCTTTTCTAACTCTGCAGAACAGGAGTGGATTAGGTTTTGTGACAATATCTGATGCGTTGGTACCAGAATTAATTATGATGCATTTGGTTCCAAGTAATAGTATATCCATATTAAGACGGTTTAAACAATGAAAGCAACATCTTGGCTCCCATATCTGAAAATGTAGATGTACTCTGGGATTTAAGCATGACTTTGTCAAGGCTCTAGATTCATTTCTCTGTAATTCTCTTCGTCTTGCCTCTTTTGTGTGTTGATTCCATCCTCAGGCTGGTTTCCCTCATGATAGCAAAATCATTGCAGTGTTTCCGGCATGCATGTCTGACTCCAACATTTCCTGGAGAAAGAATGCCTTTATGCCCTAGATTTTTCAGCAACAGTCCCAGATGTGGTGCTGATGATTCCGTTCCTAACCAGTCCTAGGGGAAAGTCAACCACTGACTGGCTATGCTTCACTTGTGTGGTCCAATCACTGTGGCAAGATGCTTGAATTTTCCTAATGGCTTGGACCATTCAGGGCCTCCTGCTGGAGGCAGGGATGAGTGACCAGATATCCAGGGCAACCTTGAATGGAAGATGATCAAAATGAACACTGAGGAAGCACCACAATGTCCAGTCCAGAACTAAACCCTCTGCATATTGCAAAGTCTAATCTTGTCAAGATCTGATTGTTAGAACATTAGCTTGAGCTAGACCCACCTGCTTAAATGTGGAATCTAGAATATGAAGATTTCATTTCATATCTGAGAAGGGCCTATAAGTTGAGGAGGTGAGATTATATTTATTTTACTTATCAGGCACTGTTCCAGTTACTATGGCTACATCAGAAGTTACCTCAAAATGTAGCATCTTAGAATAACAATCATTATTTATTATCTCTCCAGGTTTCTGTGGATCAGGAATTCAGGTTGAGAGTAATCGGGCAGATGTAGCTCAGGTTCTCTCTGGTGGTTGCAGTCATTATTAGGTGGCTGTGGCTAGGGTCATATCAAAGGTATCATCACTAAATGTATACACATTTATACCCAAGGTGACACTTCACTGGGGACTTCAACAGCTGAGGCTTCTTGGACTTCTCTATTCCTACATTGTCTCTTCATGTGATCTCTGAAGCATGGTGGCTTCAGGAATAGGACTCCCAAGAGGGGGTGTGTGTGTGTGTGTGTGTGTTTTATCTATCTCTATCTCTCTCTACACACGCACACACACACACACACAGAGAGAGAGAGAGAGAGAGAGAGAGAGAGAGAGAGAGAGAGAGAGAAAAGCAGGTGGGTCCTTATCAGCTTACATGACCTACTGGTAGAAACCAGCAGCTTAACTTCTGCAACAAACTGTGCATCAGGGAAGTCACAAAGTCCTTCTGGGTCCAAGGGGAGAGGAAACAGACTCCTCCCAGAATAGAGAGTGGCAAGGTTCTAGCAGAGCACATGGGACCAGAAAATTACCGTGTCCCCATATGAAAAATACTATCAGCCACACACGCTTATAGCATTTATATACCATAGACTGTTCCAAGTGTGTTACGACTACAAACTCATTTAATGGAATAGGGTACTAGACTTCCTTTTATAGATGGCAGATGCTGTGTGTGCCCCACCCACATCTTTTTGGCCCTCATCATTTCAGCACCTACCAGTTCATCTTCCAAATGCAGGATCTTGGCCGAGAGCTTCCACTGGCCTCTGGAGCCTGGTGTGTTCTTGCACGCAGCAAGCCGGATGTATTGGGGAATAGATTTCCTCTAGGAACAGCTATCACCAAATAATTGGCAGGAGTTGGTGTATAAATGCCCCGGCTCCCTTGCCCTCTGGTGGCAGGATGGGATTTGATTCTGAGGCATGTGCTGTATGCTGGCTTCCACAGTCCCCCATGGGATAAGCTTCAGTGGTCCACAGTGGCAGTTTTCTTGACAATGCAACTCCATCATCTGCCTTTCTTTCCCTGTCTTCTTCCTACCACCACACTAGTGTTTCCTGTTACTCCCAAATAACCTACTTGGATCTGAACTTTTCTGGAGGAGCCCAAACCAAGACTTTTAACTTGCCCAAGATCACTCAGTTAGGAATTTGAACCCAGATTATAATTGTAGGTAGCTTTGAGAGGCACTTTCTTAGCACCTATTAAGTGACATTAGAGAAAAGGCAGTGCCGAAGAGCCCAGGAAAAGGAGGTAAGATACCTCCAATCTAGAGTTGGGATGTTCCAAAATTACAGCCACCAAACACTTCTTGAGCTTATACTATGAGCCAGGCATTGGGCTACATGCTAGGGGACCTTGGCTCACTGATTCTGGGATGGACATAACAATTCTTGACCAAATTCTCCCTCTTAGCTGTGATGAAAAACGTCATAAAACTTTTAGATGAGAAAGCTCTGCTCTAGTATAAGATTCATTTTGCTAACACTGCTTCTGGGACTTCAGCATGGGCCTCTGGGATGGGGCTAGAATGAGCGTATTAGCTGGGGCTGCCATAACCAAATACCATCAACTGAGTGGCTTAAACAACCGAAATTTATTCTCTCACAGTTCTGGAGCCTGGGAAGTTCAAGGTCAAGGTGCTGGCCAGTTCAGTTTCTGCTGAGAGCTCTCTTCCTGGCTTTCAGGAATCTGTATTCTTTCTGTGTCCTCCCTTGATGGAGAGAGGTCTCCCTTCCTCTTTTTATAAGGACATTAATTGTGTTGTATAAGGGCCCCACCTTATGACCTCACTTAACCTTAATTAGCTCTGTATAGGCCCTTGCTACAAATACAGTCATATTGGGGGTTAGGACTTCAATATATGAATTCTGGGGGGACACAATTCAGTCCATAGCAGTCAGGTTCTAGTATAGTTTTCTGCAGGGGTTCATACCTGCAGAATAAGCTTTTAGCTTTATTTTATTTAGTTAGCAATCATTATCCACAGCAAGTCGAGGGTGGAAGCACTTTTGACTACAAAAAATACTTTTAAAGTCTAAAGAGCATAAATATTGTGTGACTGGATGGGCCAGTGCCCTGTCTTAAGGAAGCCCTGCCAAAGGCCTCCCAGGGCAATTCATGCTGCTCCATTCATGGGAGGCTGCAGTCCAACATGTAAGTGCCTTCATTAAATCCTCTCCCACTTTTTCTCAAACTCAGGGGATTTTTTTGTTTTTTGATTTTTTCCTAAGAACAAGCTGTCTCTTTATCTCCCTGAACTTCTAGGTAATACCTGTGTCATGAAAATAATCTAGATTGAAGTGTGCTGCTTTGGCCAAATAGCTGAGTTTCACGGCAGCCAGCTCAGCCAGCCCAGTTTTGGGCTTTAAACAAGGAACTCCAGTTGTTGAATCTAATCTTTCTCCCTTTTCTCTGTCTTCATAGGCAAATGGACAATCATCATTTTTGTTGACAGAACACCTGTTAGGTGTAAGGCACGGTGCCATATGCTTTCCTTGGGGCTTGCCTTCAGGCAGCTAACAGAAATAAGAAGAAAAGAGGTGAAAAAGACAGTGTGATAAGGCCGTAGTGGTGGATTGTGGATGTCCTGTCCTGTATCCACCTGAGTTTACTTGCGAGAGAGCCTACACAGCATGCTGGCAAATTCTCCCTCACTGACTCAAATGTTAATCTCCTTTGGCAACATCCTGACAGACACACCCAGGATCAATACTTTGTATCCTTCAATTCAATCAAGTTGCCACTCAGTATTAACCATCACACCTTCTAAGCCATCATCTCCTTCTAATCCTCCCATAACAATGGGTATAAGTTATGAAGGTGGGTTAGAAACTGGTACCTATCCCTCATTAAGTTGCCAGATGGATTTAACAGCACCCCAAAGTCAACATGCCCCAAGTCAAAGTCTTCTTTACCCATGAAATAAGCTGGTTTGCTACTTCCCTACGTCTCTGAATGGGTCCACCATTCCTCTGGCAACCATGTTCTCAAAGCCCAGAGGGAGGAAAAGAAAATGGATCTAAATAGAATGCCAGGTCCCACGCTGGATATTTTCACCCCTTACCTCATTTAATACAACAAGCAAGGAGGTAGACAATATTGTCTACCGCAAATGAGGAAACAGAGGCTTAGAGAAGTTAAAGAATTTGCCTGAGAATAAAGCTAACAGTAGCTTTAAAATACTAGAGCTGGGATTGCAAGCTTGATGCAAAGTTTGGGCTCTCTTCATCCTTCACCAGGACCTTTCATTTTCCCTTTAAATATCTCTTATGTCTGCATTTCCCTTTCATTCCCATCACTAGCACTGTCCTCTAATGCCCCACCCAGTGGGGAAGTCTCCAATAGGTCCCTCTGCTTATAACAGCCAAGAGGGTAGCTGTAAACCAGGTTCAGTAACAGATGCTTCATGTGAGGGAACTGATGGACAGCTGTCTAATGCATAACCTCTGCCCTCAAAGGAATTTACAGTTCAGAGTCTAAAATAGCAAGGAAGTGGTGGGAGGAAGGTGAGAGAAAAGGGTGGGAGGGCGAGAGAGGGGAGGGAGGGGAATAAGGTGTGGGCCATGGAGGGAATCTGTCTGTCTCATGATTTGCCCTAGGAACCCTTCTGCTCAGCCCCAGCCTGCTTCCAGGCCCTCGTCCTTACCCCTCTTTGCTGTCCATATGGGTTCAACGTGAGTAACCGCAACTGTAGAGTGTGGCTGTCTTCTTCTGACACGGTCCTAAATATAAAACTGAGTAGCCAGAAGAATCACTTATCAGGTAAATGTCTGTAAACAATGGTTATATTTCTTTTCAATATTACTGGTTAACATTGTGGAGCTATTACTGATGGGCCAGACTCTGTGCTAGGCACAGACTTTCTAGGGATTATTTCATTTAATCCTCATGGCAACCACCATGCATTTGCAGATAGGCAAGTCAGGCTCACAAAAATGTATGCAGAGTTTCAGGGTTATGATAGGTAGAGCCAAACCCATCTGCCCAACCCAAGGGCCCCTGAGCTCCAACCCTACATCAAACTGCCAATATAGTACACCTTTTAGAAAAAGATTCTTGTTGCAAAAGCACCATAGGCAGTGTGTGTGTAAGGTCATCGTAAAAGTGTAGATAAGCAAGAGATAAGTGTTATCCCACCACCCAGAAGTAACCACTGTCAACATGTTGGCTTCTCTGCTCCCAGGTGTTTCTGTGCCTGTACATACTATTCTTCTTGAATAAAAATAGGATTACACAGTGTATACAGTTTTGTAACTTTTGTTCATGAAACAATATACTGTGTAATGCATCTCTTTCTTTATCATGAGATAGTCTTCTATGATACAGGAGGTTTTGTAGGATTTCTTCATTCTTTTGAATGGATGCACCATAATTTATTTAACCAATTCTTTATTTTTGACATTTAGGAATCTGGTTTTGTTTCATCCTTTTAGTTTTTCACTCTTGTAAATAATTCTGTGGTGGACGTCTATGTGGTTGAAGCTGTCCAGTCAAGCTCCTCACACCCTCTCAGGCCCTCCTCCAAATCCTTTGCTATATTGCAACTGGCAGGCTCACGGCCTTGGAACATGGGACTTTCTTTGTCTGAGTCCAGTCACCAGCTAACTCATGCTGTCTCTCGGGTCTCAGATGAAATGCAGCTTCCTCTAGGGAGTCCAGGCCTTTCCGCTGTTTGTGCTCCTAGACCCTACCTTGTTCCTTCATTGCATTTAACATAATTATGATGAATTAATTGGCCATGTAATTACGTACCTAATGAGGATGCTCCCTACTAGACTATTAGCTTCATGCGGGCAGTGTCTTTGACTCCATTTTTCACTATGCTATCCCCAGAGCACTTTGCAAGAGTTCCTAAAATCTTTTCCATAGGTTTTCAATTTACTTTGCCTAGATCCATCAGAGGAATCACTATATATGGCAGCTATAGCTTTATGAAATATATTTCTTAACTAATAAGGCTTGAGAGTCAAAATTTTTCCTTGATCCATGGGCTGCAGAATGGATGCTGTATTATCACAGATGAAAACAACATTCATCTCCTTGGACTTTTCCATCAGAGCTCTTGGGTGACCAGGTGCATTGTCAATGAACAGTAATATTTTGAAAAGAATCTTTATTTCTGAGCAGTAGGACTCAATAGTGGGCTTCAAATATTCAGTAAACCATGCTGTAAACAGATGTGCCATCATCCAGGTTTTGTTGTTCCATTTATAGAGCACAGGCAGAGTAGATTTAGTATAATTCTTAACAGCCCTAAATTTTCAGAATGGTAAATAAGCTTTGCTTCAACTTAAAGTCACCAGCTATGTTAGCCCCTAACAAGAAAGTCAGTTTGTCCTTTGAAGCCTTGAAGCCAGGCATTGACTTCTCTGTAGCTATGACAGTCCTACTTGTCATCCACTTCCAATCTAAGGCTATTTTGTGTACATTGAAAATATGTTGGCAAGTGAAGCCACTTTTATTAATGATCTTACCTAGATCTTCTGGATAACTTCCTGCAGCTTCTATATCTGCACTTGTTGCTTCACCTTGCATGTTTATGTTATGGAGATGGCTTCTTTCCTTAAAACCTCATGAACCAACCTCTGCTGGCTTCTAACTCTTCTTCTGCAGTTTTCTTACCTCTCTCAGCCTTTGCAGAATTAAAGAGAGTTAGGACCTCGCTCTGGATTAGGCTTTGGTTTAAGGAAATGTTGGCTGGTCTGATCTTCTATCCAGACCATTAAAACTTTGTCCATATCAGTGATAAGGATGTCTTGCTTTCTTATCACTCATGTGTTCACTAGAGAATAATTTTTAATTTTCTTCAAGAACTTTTCCTTTGCATTGGTGACCTGGCTAACTGGCACAAAAGGCCTAGCTTTTGGTTTATCTTGGTTTTCAACATGCCTTCCTCACTAAGCTTAATCATTTCTAGCTTTTGATTTCAAGTGAGAGACACACGACATTTCCTTTCACTTGAACACTTAGAGGCTACTATATGGCTAGTAATTACCCAAATTTCAATATTTTTGTGTTTCAGGAAATAGGGAGGCCCAAAGAGAGAAAGATAGGTAGGAAAACTGCCAGTCGGTGGAGCAGTCAGAACACACACCATATTTATCGATTTAGTTCACCATTTTATACGGGCAAGATTTGCAGTGGTCCAAAACAATTACGATAGTAACACAGTGACATAAAAGATCACTGATCACAGATCACCATAACATATAATAATAATGAAAAGTTTGAAGTGTTGTGAGAATTACCAAAATGTGACACAGAGACATGTAGTGAGCTCATGTTGTTGGAAAAAATGGTGCCAGTAGGCTTGCTTATTGCAGGGTTGCCACAAATCTCCAATTTGTTAAAAAACACAGTATCTGTAAAGCACAGTAAGACAAAGTGCAATGAAACAGGGTATGCCTGCATGTGAATCAGAGGTAGAAGATTCTTGGCCAGTTTCAGTGGCTCATGCCTATAATCCCAGCACTTTGGGAGGCCAAGGTGGGCAGATCACTTGAGGACAGGAGTTCCAGACCAGCCTGGCCAATGTAGTGAAACTTTGTCTCTACTAAAAATACAAAAATTAGCCAGGCATGGTGGCACACACCTGTAATCCCAGCTACTCGGGAGGGTGAGGTAGAATCACTCAAACCCAGAAGGTGGAGGTTGCAACGAGCCGAGATCGCACCACTGTACTCCAGCCTGGGCAACATAGCAAGGCTGTCTCAAAAAAAACAAAAAAGGCCGGGCGTGGTGGCGCAAGCCTGTAATCCCAGCACTTTGGGAGGCCGAGACGGGCGGATCATGAGGTCAGGAAATCGAGACCATCCTGGCTAACACGGTGAAACCCCGTCTCCACTAAAAAATACAAAAACCTAGCCGGGCGTGGTGGCGGGCTCCTGTAGTCCCAGCTACTCGGGAGGCTGAGGCAGGAGAATGGTGTGAACCTGGGAGGTGGAGCTTGCAGTGAGCTGAGATCTGGCCACTGCACTCCAGCCCGGGCAAGAGAGCGAGACTCCATCTCAAAAACAAAAACAAAAACAAAAACAAAAAAAAAACCCTAAAGAACAAAAACAAACAAAAAATAAGAGATGAAGATTCTATTTCCAAGGTTGCCACAAACTTTGTGATCTTGGGCACAGAGAAGTTGTGAATTCTAAAGTCCCTTTAAATTCTAAATTCTGCAACTCTATGCATTGGGCAGTGGACAGAACGTGAACTTTGACATCAGAAAGATCTGTTTTCAAAAATGTGCCTCGTTGCTTTCTAGCTGATGGGTCTTATAGTTAAGCTTTCTGATTTTCATTTCCTCATCAATAAAATTAGGCTAATAATATCTTCCTTGCTGTATTAGTATGAGAATTAATGCTAACACGTTGGACAATCCTTGGCATCAATTAAGGACAGCACTGGTGGTTCTCATGCTGGCCTTGCTGGTGGCCCAGCAGCAACTTCCTTCCGTTGCCCATGTAAGCCTCTGTCTCAGTATAGGAAATCTACACACGCATTCACCACCAAGTAATGCCTCAGACACCCTCACACTCTTGAACTTTCCTATGACTATGATACATGCTTTTCAATCTATCTTAAGGTGACCTTCACTTGCACGGAAAGTCTGAAAATGTACAGTCAGAGTTGCGTAACTGTGAGGTTGGCCTATAAAGGAAGCAGCTTTTCTTTTCTTCCTTTAATTTTTTTTTTTTTCATTCACTTGAGGCATTCCCCTTGTGGGCGTGTGATCTCCCCGATGGCAGCAATAGCTCAGGCAGCCACAACCACAGCCCTCAGTCCGCTGCAAGTAAGAGCGCAGAGCACCTGGCCTCCTACAGCCTGGAGCTCCAGCAGTTCCATCTGGTGGCCGCCAGAGCAAAGGCTCAAGGACCTCTAGGCTTGCTCAAGGACCTGAACAAGGCACAGGGGCAGCTGTCACTCCCTGGAGCAAACTTACTCTGGGGAAACCTCTGGTCAAATTCCAACAGCTCAGAATTCCAGAGGTGCCAGGAGAGCCAAAGCGCTCACATGACCCTCCACTCATCAGCACACACACTTGTCTGTGATCCAGGTAGGAAAGTGAAATGTTTTCATCTGAGTGCACATCATGACACGGGAACCAGAAGACATTTCAGAAATAGGTTGATTCAGTCTTGTTACTCTGTATGTATGTGTGTGTGTGTGTATACATATATATATTTGTGTGTGTGTGTGTGTGTGTGTGTGTATATATATATATATACACACACACACACACACACACACCCACCACACACACACACAACAAGAGCCACAGAAACAGGCTGTTTTCTGCCTGGTAGTCTTTAACTCTGGTCACACTTTAACATCACCAGGAGAGAAAAACAGGCAAAAAGACATGGTCAAATATTACAATAGCCAACCCTTACATCAAGTTTACCCTGTGCCAGGCACTGTCTAAGTACTTAGTCTGCAAAACCCCAAAGAGTAGCTAATGACGCTATCCTCATGTTCCACATGAGGAATGGGAGTACTGAAGTGTTAAACAACTTGCTCAAGATCACATAGCTCATGAGTGGCAAAGATAGAGTTTGAATACACCTAACAGTCTGATTTCAGACACCAAGCTCTAAACCACTGTGTTTCACAAAAGAAAAGTTACAAAGAACCAAAAAACATACGAAAAGATGCTTAACCTCACCAGGGACCAAGAGAAGGTATGGCAAAAAAAAAAAAAAAAAAAAAATACATGCTCAAATACTTGTAGAGTGTACATCGGCCCTTTTAGAAAGGTGATTCGTGAATGTCTAACAAATGTAAACTATGAATTCTCCCTGGCCCAGGATTCCACTTCCAGTAATCTATGCTGCTGGAATACTCAAAAGCTTTGTGTACAGGGATGCTCACAGATGGCAATATCTTTGCAAGGCCCTCTGGCCATCTCTGTATGTGACTCATGGTAAAGTACCTGGCACTTCTTAGGTACTCCAGAACTGCTTGCAAGAATATGCAACCAATAAATATTTATTTATCTAAATAATGATGTGTTGTCCAAGTACTTCAGTAATGCTACTAACAATTCAATAGTGAAAGTGTGACCACACCAAGCTTGGCAAAACTACAAGGAACCATAAAAAGGCTCTTCTCTTTCAGGCTCTGTTACGGAGGAAGATGGCCCCATTTGCTGCATTATCTGGGTCCACCACTGGGGGCCTGATGAGTGCAGCCAATGGATGATCCCAGCAGATGAGAAGGTAGGAGTGAGAGCTGGCATGTTTACGCCTCCTCCTACCCCTTCTATACCTCTGTTGCTCTACGCTGGGTCATGGTTTTAGCAGTGGCTGGAGTTACTTACAGCCCCAGATCTCTCTGGTTGGTCTCTGTCTCATGGCTTTGACTCACATTGGTTTTGGTGATGCTTCTTCTCCTTCAAGCTTAGAAGAGGGAATGGTTTCTACCGTCGTTAGCCTCTGGCTGCCTCACTCCGTCTTCGTTGCTCCACTCACCTGCCCACATGTCTATTCAGAGCCCCTTACTAAACAGTCTCCGATTGAAGCCCTTGAGTGTGCCATCTTTATTTGCCAAGACCGTAAGTGATTTGGTCTCAGACTTTCATCCAGTGCACATTTGTGGAGGACCTTATGGGGGTTACCAGCATGAGGAAGTCAGTCCCTTCCACCTGTCAGCTCAGGGGAGCAGCTATAGCAGGGGTATTCCATGGGCCCGTGCAGGACCTTTTCCTTCAAATTCATCAGGGGCTTCGCTCTTTTCTAAGTGACAGTGAATTAAGATGACAACACTTGGTTAAGTAAGTTTTTGTTCAGGTGTCTGTCTCAGATAAATCTAAATCCAGTTAAAACCTCTCTATCTCTAGAAATACCTTAAAAACTTCATTTCATAGGGCAAGTGCAGTGAGTTCAAAGAGGCTAAGGGGAAGTGAAGTGGAAGCAACCCTGCTTCTCCTTGAGTGTCCCCACCTCAGGGAAGGATACTGCCAACCATCTGGTCTCAAACCTGGAGCCCCAGAATCTCTCACTCTACCTCTCTAAACCTCTCCCTGGTCTATCCCCTCCCATCCATCTTCATTTCTACTGCCTTGATCCAGGCTCTTAACTTTTCTTGTTTGCAGTGGTCATAAGGAGTGGATTGTGTTCTCATCTCTGCATTCCAGTCTGGCACAGTGTCTGGCATAGAGTGGGCCCTCAGAAAAGGTTGGTTGCATGAATCAAAGCCTGTCACAGTAGCCTCCCACCTTCCTTCCTTCCCCAGTCTATTGCCCATCTGACATGGTGAGATCTTTCTAAATCAGAGATATAGTTACATCATTACTTAAAGTCCTTCAATGTTTCCACCATGGCTCTTAGCCAGCCAGGGCTTGCCAACCTTTGTCTATAAAGAAACAAATAGTAGATATTTCAGGCTTTGTGGGCCCCTACAGTTGGTTTCTGTTGCAACTACTCAACTCTGTTGTTATTGTGTGAAAGCAGCCATAGATGGTACCTAATCAATGAGCTCAGCTGTGTTCCAATAAAACTCGATTCACAAAAACAGGCAGCAGGCTGAACTGGCCCGAGGGCCACAGTTTGCTGCTCCTGCTCTAACAAGTACGTCCAAGCCAGTTGCTGTGGCATCACGACCTGGATTCAGCTGTCCTGAGTCCTGACACTCCTGCTTCACACTTTACTCACCATCAATGCCACTTTTCTTCCAATCCTTCCCATATGCTGTGTATTTTCAGGTATCTGTGACTTTACATTTGCTGTTCTCTTTCTAGAATCCCTTCTCTCATCTATATGCCTATGAAACATTTATTTTACAAAGTCCCTTGCTTTGAAGGCTTCCCGACTACTCCCCGACCCCTGCCCCCAGAGAGTAACCTCACCCTATTTTTGTTGCCTTAGACCTGTTTCCATTATTAGAGTTCCACCTAACTCAGTCTTGTCGTTACTTGTTGACATGTCTGTATCCAATTATGGAAGGGATAGGCCTGTTACAGAGCTGCTTAGGAAATGTCTGCTGATTGAGTTGAAATCAAGGTGCCCAGTTCTTGACTGTTGCCCAAACATAACTATTTAGTGCCCCTTTTCACTCTCAGAAGCGACCCTATGGAAATGATAAATTATGCAGTTGCCCTACCTTTCTGCACTTTTGTATGGGTGGCTACCTGCTTAGCCTATATGTGGGATCACAAGAGAAGGGTTCAGGATCTCCCTTCCCAGTGTTTACTCCCTTCCCTGTGTCAGTCAGCAGATAGGTGTCCCTGGCCTCCCCAGGCCCAGCACAGAACAGCTGCAGGCCAGGGCCGAGAGGTTGCCAATGCAGGTCCAGTTTTCTGTCTCCACTCAGCCCGAGGAGATAGAGTCAATCAAGACACTGAGCACAGTAAGACTTGCAAGGAGGGTACAATCCCATGGTGACCAGTCAACTCTGCCCTGTTCTATGACTCCAGGATAACTCTAGCCAGGGCAGGGGGGAGAAAGCAATGGGACTCCATGATCAGTGCAGGAAATCCTCCAAGCCCAGGCCCCAAGAGGGTTGGGCCACTTGTGGGGCCTTTATGCACAGAAAGGAAGTATCTTGTTAGAGTGACCATCCCTCTTCAAGAGTAATAGGAGTAGCTCCTGGAAAAGGCACTCAGGAGAGAGAAAGAGAAACACCAAATGACTTTTTCTCCCTACGCCTCCTCCACTTGTTTGACAAGCAGCCTGGTTGCCCTAGCCTCTTTCCTGAACTTCCTCTCTCCACCCCCGTATTTCAGACACGTCCATCTCTGTTCCCTGGGCCCCTCACAGGAATATGAAATTGTCACCCGGAAGTGGGGCTGTGTAAGAAGCCCTCGCTTCTTTGAAAGCAGTTCCAAATCTGGGAGTGGTTCCCATAACTCTTGCAGCTCAGAAGTCAGAGCAAAAGGCAACTGAACGCATTTGCCAAAAATGTCTCTCTCTGCATGTGAATCCCAAGTGCTATCTATATGGCAATCTTCACAAAACCGCCCTCCTGAAAGGTCAGTCTTATTATTTCCAAGAGAACTGAGCTCGTTCTGACCCCAAGGTTCTAACTTGCGACCTTTTTGTTTAATGCTCCTGTCTTTTTGTTTAATAAGTCTTTTGAGTAGCTTTTGAGTAAGTCCCACCCCAACTCCAGTTGCATTCAATTCTCCCAAATAGACATGCATCCAGAATTGTGTATAAGGCAATGCACTGCTTTAAAAAAAAAAATGCCAATAGACAAGAATTAAAGCTTAGGAAACAAAGGAATCACACTATAGCAGACATTCAGAAGGATTCTTCAGATGATGAGGACTCACTACAATTTCTTTACAAACTGAAAGTGCTCCTTCACAAATGAACACTTAAATTCAGGAGCACTTTCAGTTAAAGCAAAGGAGTTAAAGCAAAGACTTCAGGAGCCAGTATCAAATAAAGATCATCTCTCAAACTATAACAGGAGGAAAACAGGAATTAATTTATTCCAGACTTTTTAGAAACACCCTCCTCTTTGACTTACATTACATAGAACACAGGTATATGCTTGATATAGAACCAAAAAATAAAATAAAGCTCAACACCAAACCATTTGGTGGCAAAAAGTCGTAAATTCTGAAACTTTAGCAAATTGGTGATTTATTTTCCACCATGCACAAAATGCTCCGTAAATTTAGAAGAGATGACCTCACCTGAACAAGGCATGCTTCCCACTTTCAGAGAGCTGTCCATCTGGAGGAGAGACAAGAGAAATAGATGAATAATTTACATAAAACCAAAAATGAGCTATGTGATCTTGGGCAATTTATATAACCTCATTAAGTCTTCTTTCTCATCTTTAAAATAAAAAATACGCGTCACAAGATCTCCGTGAGGATGAACTGAGATGATGCAGGTGAAGGGCGTAGTACAGTGGAGGGAAGAGCTAGGACATCATTCCATATTAGCTGTACTGCTCTTGGTGGCTCTTACTATCATCTGTATTTCCCTTACATTGCCATTATAGAAAGTGGAAAGAAGAGATTATTCTATTCAGTAAAATCAAGAAACAATGGATGGAGGAGGTAGAATCTGAGCTGGATCTTAGGGGATAGGTGGGATTTTGGGAGAGGAGATGGGGTTCAGCAGGGGCAGCCCATGATAAGGATGTGAGTCAGGTTCAGCATGAGGAACAGTGGAGCCTGGGTCCTTGAGGCCATGGACAGATTTGGCTGGCATGAAGGATATCTTTTTTTTTTTTTTTTGGAGACAGGGTCTTGTTCTGTTGCCCAGGCAGGAGTGCAGAGGTGCAATCTTGGCTCACTGCAGCCTTAACCTCCCAGGCTCAAGCAATTCTCCCACCTCAGCTTCCCTAGTAGCTGGGACTACAGGCAGCCACCACCACACCTGGCTAATTTTTGTGTTTTTTTGTAGAGACAGGGTTTCACCATGTTGCCCAGGCTGGTCTTGAACTCCTGAACTCAAGCAATCCACCTGCCCTGACCTCCCAAAGTGCTGGGATTACAGGCATGAGCCACCGCACGTGGCTGGCAGGAAGGATATCTAACAGGGAGAAAAAAAGAGGCAAGGCTGGAAACAGAGGCTGAGATAAAATTTTGAAAGAAGTTTAACCTTCCCAAATGAGGTATTTGAATGTTACCCTATTGGCAACAGGGAGCAGCCAAAGGTGTTTGAGGAGAGGAGTAATATGCTGTGAGTTATATTTCAGATACAATTCTTCTGGTAGCAGTGTACCAAAGGGACAGCAATAGAGAATCCAGGCAGGCTACTTGGCTATTTTAATGGCCTGGGTAAGAAAGAGTGAGGGCCTAAACAAGCCAGAAAGTCTATAGAAAACAAATAAAGGGGATAGATGGCCAAAACACTTTGAAGGAAGATCGGCTGACCTAATTCAAAGGAGAAAGAGAGAACTGGCTCCTCTTTTGGTGATTTAAAGACCTTCGAACTTGGGTACAGATACCATTTTAAAAGTTAGAAAATGCAGGAAGAGGAACCAGCTCAGGGACAGGAGAAAAACCATCTGTTGCTATAGTGTGTGAGGTTAAGGCTTCCACTGGCAAGAAGGCCTTGGATAAAAATGAATTCTCTGTTTCCTCTTCTGTGAAATGGAGATATCTGAGTGTACTCCATAACTTATACAGTTAGAGTTACCGATTCCTAAGTATGAGCTTCTCAGGGGCTAGAGTCTCTTTACTCATGATTCATGGTTTGGGGAGTGGATGTATGACTCATCCCTGTGTACTTATTTATATCCATTACTACTTACCCAGACAGCCTTGAAGAGACTTGCAAAGTCAAATATGGGCCCAATATTCCAATACCTGAAAAGAGAGATGGGTTTTGTCTGTTTTCTAAACATAGTTCCTTTGGCATATAAAATTCCAGCAGTAGTTATCGAAACCCTATAGTTTCTTGTCAAATTGGATGAAAATTATAGTACTGTATCAGTCAGGATACAGTCAGGAAAATAAAAAATACTGGGTATTCTAACAGATAAAATATAATATAGGGATTTTAGTCCTCCAAGAGACATTGGAGGACTAAAAAAGCAAAATAAACACACTGAGCTAACACCAAGGTAGTAAGTTCAGGAAGTATCCACCCCAGGAGAACCAACAAGAAATTGGAGTTATCAGAACCTACAAGCTCAGTGGGGGGCCCCATGGAGCTGAGATGCCAGCGTCCGTGGAAGCACTGCCCAGCTCATGCTGCTCTCTGAGAGCCTGCATTAAAGTTGGCTCTGGAAGTGCCAGAAGAAGGTGAACTGGAACCCACTGCCACTGCTGGGGTGAAGGGCCATTACTTGCAGAAGAAGAGCAAGTCCTCTGTCCCCTCTCCCTGTCCCCCCTTGTAATAACCTAACCTGAAGCCAGCTAACGAAGAATAAATGTAGTTTGCAGGCCAGGCACGGTGGCTCACGCCTACAATCCCAACACTTTGGGAGGCCAAGGGGACAGATCACAAGATCAGGAGTTCCAGACCAGCCTGGCCAACATAGTGAAACCCTGTCTCTACTAAAAATACAAAAAATTAGCCAGGCCTGGTGGCATATGCCTGTAGTCCCAGCTACATGGGAAGCTGAGGCAGGAGAATCGCTTGAACCCAGGAAGCAGAGTTTGCAGTGAGCCGAGATAACACCATTGCACTCCAGCCCAGGTGACAGTGTGAGACTCCGTCTCAAAGAAAAAAAAAAAAAGAAATATAGTTTGCAAAGTCCCAGGATCACAACACAACAAGGAAAGTAGAGAAGGGTGGATTTGGAGCTGGAAACCAATAACTTAGTAACTGATATGAGGAAATTTACATAGCACATGGACTTGAGAAATATCAGATTGCTATGTTATTCTCTGAACAAGCAACCACAAAATAAAAAACTGTTTCAGATAATGGAGTACAGACTAGAAATATTAAACTACTCTCCCATAAGCCTCAAAGAAAAAAATTAAATGGATACATTGTGGTGCAAAATTGCTTATGGTAATGTATAGGGATCAAGGTGGACATATCCTGACATGACCTACCCCCTCAGTGATTTATACCTTCATCTAATTCCACCCCCTTGAATGTAGCGAAGACCTGAGAATTGCTTTTAACCAATAGGATATGGCAAAGATAATGGGATATTGCTCCCTTGATTATGATATAAAATTCAGTCTTAGCCGGCTGGACTGAGAAAGAGTCTCCCACCAGCCTTGAAAAAGCAAACATCCATGCTGGGACTGGCCGGTGGCCTCTAGGACCTGAGAGTGGTTTCCAGCCAACTGCCAGTAAGAGGCAGGGGGCCTTGGTCATACAACCTCAGGGAAATGAATTCTTCCAACAGTTTGAATGAGCTCAGAAGCAGATCCTCCCTGAGAGCCTCCAGATAAGACCACAGCCGAGGCCAACAGCTGATGGCAGCCTCCTGAGTGAACCCTCAGCAGAAGGCCCAGCTAGCCTGTGTATAGACCCCTGACCCAGTGAAACTGTGGGATAGTAAACCAACATAGGAATAATGTTTATTTCTCTATTTTCCATCTATAGTCAACATTGACCTCTTATTGAGCATCTACCACAGGCTAGATATTTCTAGTCTTCAAGAAGCCAGTTTAGTAGGAAAAACAAACAAGTAACCAGAGCATTCCAGCCTAGTGTGATATGTTCAGGATGTAGGTGAGTCCGGGGGACTGCAGGAGCCTGGAGGAGGGCAGCCTGGCCAGAGCAGGGGCCTGGGGCAGCCTTCAAAAGAGGAGGTCTTAGTTAAAGGAAGATTAACTAGTTAACTAGAGAAGGGGGCTTTAGGCACAGGTCCAGACAATTAGATTGTTCTTGATTGCTGATCATTTTTCTCCAACTTCATTATATGTAACAGAAATCAGAAAGAAAGAATTCAATACAAGTTCTTCCTTAAATTGTTTTTCTTCCATCAGATTTACACTCATATTACAGCATTCAATTGAAAATCCAAAATCCAGAAGAGCCTAAAAAAATGTGTGCTTGAGCTTAGATGTGTCTCCTGATAGAGATTAGATTAGTGATTGTTTGTCTTAATAAACGGTACTTCCTCTTGAAACTGTGCCCAAAACAACCTTAAAAAGTTCCGATTTCATGAAACGTGTCACTTCCTCTCCACTCACAGCCCCCATTTTCCTTCCTTCCCCTGGGTCTCACTTTTTTTTTTTTTTTTTAATGTAACGCTTTCGTGTTTGTAATAATACCCGTCCTTGGCAGGCTGATGTGATATAACTCCCAGTTTTCTGGGGAGAGTTTTGTGATGCAGTGAGTTTTGATCTCAGCCAAGGTCACAGAGAGGGTCAGAATTCTACAACAGAGCCGAGATTTGACCCCTCACCCCAGAAGCCTCAGGAGGGGCCCCACAGTCATTTTCTTGTCATCATCTGAACTTGGAATGGCCTCCCACCCACACCCAGCCTTCCCTGGTGCCTCCTTCCCTTCCCATCACTTCACAGAGCAGTTATTCAGGGTCTGCGTGTATGAGCAGCTCAGCCATGTTGCATGACCTACTTTGGCATTTTCACACTACTCAGAGAAACTTTAGGGCAGAACCATGATAGTGGAGAGAAGCCTTCCTCCCAGCCACACCTGGCTCAGTTTGGACCTGCTTGCCCTGAACAAAGGAGCAGAGGACAGAGTGGATGAAAAGACAAAGGGGAGGAGCAAGGTGACCACAGCTGGCCTTCAGTAATGCCAAAGTGACCAGTGCAGGAACTCCTTGAATGTTTGGGCAGGGACGTAAGGCACCTGTCTGTTTCACATCTGCTAATCAATTTCTTATCAAGTCATCATGGAGGCTGTTTGGGGAGGAACCCTGTCTTCTGTGAGTTTTCTAAAGCACCCTGTCCTCTTCCCACAAGGACAGTATAATTAGTAACATCAAACACTGCAGGCTACCATCTCCTGTAAGGTGGGCTATTAACTTTTCAGAGGGCGTGAAGAGCTACCACTCCTATTTCAAATAAAGCTAATGCCAAGGAACCCACATTTAAAGTTCTAAAACAGCAGCTACGCACCCACCACCACCCACAGATCTAGTGATAGAGATTTTTTCTTTTTCCGGCTTGGCCTATTATTTATTTAGAATCAGAACTGATTCCTATCTGGATGATGTAGTCATTTAGGCTGACATCTCAAAGCATCCGACAATAGAGTCCCCTCCCTCTTAAGAAGAACCAGTGAGATACTATGACAGTGACCTCTGTGACTGAGGGTGGGATTTTACCAAATCCAGGAAGGCTCCTGCATTGACCATTATCACCTACCTCCCCCAACCTTGCTGAGATCTTGCTCAGACCAGGAATGCCTAAACTGGAAGTTCCGAAACACGGGCAGAAACAAAAGTGCTGGTTCCTTCCCAGGCAGCGAGGACTCATTTCTGTTGGAGCCCTGGGCCTGGACACTCCTCCAGCCATTGGTATTGTCTTTGAAGCCAACTTTATGATTTCACACTTGGTCTGGTTTACCTTTTAATGTCCTAAGTGGAAATCTTGGGAAGAATAGTTGGAGGAGTACATGGATAGAGGAAGAAGAAAACTGAAACTCTCTTTTAAAAAATACAATTGAATTAAGAATTTGGAATTACATTTTAACATAACAAGCTCTAAGAGAAAAGTTTCCTTAAAGAATAGACTTTTGCTGTATGTCAATTAGTGAGCCTGTTCTTGCGGTAGGTTTTCTCTGCTGCCTCAGAGCCAAATCTTCAGCCTCCCACACAGATCTGTGAAATCAATTGTCTTCCCCAAACATGTGGTAACCACAGAGAAGTAAAATTAATAAAACTGCTCCAAAAGATGATTTTTAAAGATGACATTCCTATTCTCGCTTCAAGCTTTCTTTCCTGAGGCCAAGTAGGGGCCCTGAAGTGGGAGCAGGAGGGGTTTGGTGAGAATTTGGGACCCGTATCTTTTTTATATTTAAGTTTTAGAGTTTTAGTTTCACTTAGTTGTTTTGGGAGAGAAGGAGAGCAGGGAGGAGTTAAAGGTGATAAGGAGGAGGCCAAAAAAAAAAAGGGTAAAGAAAAGAAAAGTCAATCAAGTTAGGACTGTCATGCCTGACAAACATGCATGTCAAGCCAAGGGGGTCTGGGGTCCACTCAACACCCCCACACGCACCTTCATTTGGTTGCCCGCCTCCCCTGCCTGGGTTGAAGGCTACCACTGAGGGTGGCGTGGCTGACATACCGAATCTGCCACCCAGTGACGTTCCTCGGGAGCAGGCCCCACTCAGCCTAGGCCTGACAATGGCAGCTTAAGACAGGCAGAGGCCATCAGTCTCCATTACGAAGACAAGGTTTTCCTCCCATATTATCCCGTCTGTCATGTCCTCCTTAGACACCAAAGGCATGGCTGTCTCATACATCATCATCATTTTCTCTCCACAAAGATGGAGAGCCCCAGGGAGGGGTCCTTTTTGCTCAGGGTCCTGCCATGGATGGCCAAGGGCCTTCCCTCAGTGACAGAAGCAATGCTGAGCTGCCAGGGGAGACATTTGCATCCCTATTAGGCCCGGGGCTTTGAAGGTGGGGGAGGAGGGACCTGCCAGCCAGTTTGTAAATCAGAAGCTTAAACAAACTTCCACAATCTCTGGAGGCCTGGAGAGCACTCCTGTGATACCAAGAGGGGAAGGAGAGGGGGGAAAAAAAAAGCACCTCAAACGTAGAGCTCCGGAACATACATGCGTTTAGTTTTGGCAGAGAAAAAGATACACTTAGTCTTGGCAGATACACAGTCTTGTCACTGAAAATTGGAATATTATTAATAGTAGTTATATTAAATTAAGCATTGGGTGCACAATTTTATTGAATTCTCACAACAGTATTGTTTTACTTTTATAGGACATGTTTCAGGAGACAAAATTAAGGCTTACTTGACTAGCCAGTCTAGCCAGAATTAGAAGAAACCCATTTGTCTGACTCTAGGCCGGGCACAGTGGTTCACGCCTGTAATCCCAGCATTTTGGGAGGCCGAGGCGGGCGGATCACTTGAGGTCAGGAGTTTGAGACCAGCCTGGCCAACATCTCTACTAAAAATACAAAAACAAAAACAAAAAAAATTAGCCAGGCCTGATAGTGCACGCCTGTAGTCCCAGCTACTCAGGAGGCTGAGGTGGGAGAATCGTTTGAATCCAGGGGACAGAGGTTGCAGAGATTGCACCACTGCACTCCAGCCTGGGCGATAAAGCAAGAAAAAAAAAAAAAAAAAAAAAAAAGGAAAACAAAAGAAAAGAAAAGAAAAGAAAGAAACCTCTTTGTCTGACTCTAGATCTTTTTTTTTTGTTTGTTTGTTTTTTTGTTTTTGTTTTTTTTTTTGAGACAGAGTCTCGCTCTGCCGCCCAGGCTGGAGTGCAGTGGCCGGATCTCAGCTCACTGCAAGCTCCGCCTCCTGGGTTTACGCCATTCTCCTGCCTCAGCCTCCCGAGTAGCTGGGACTACAGGTGCCCGCCACCTCGCCCAGCTAGTTTTTTGTATTTTTTAGTAGAGACGGGGTTTCACCGTGTTAGCCAGGATGGTCTCGATCTCCTGACCTCGTGATCCGCCCGTCTCGGCCTCCCAAAGTGCTGGGATTACAGGCTTGAGCCACCGCGCCCGGCCGACTCTAGATCTTGATGCTGACTACCAAAATGTGTTAGTTGGTCAGATATAGAATACCCTGGAACTTTTGCATGTGTCCTAAATGATCATGTTAATAGTTACTACTCATAAAGACCTTCTATATGTCGGACCCTGTTCTAAACACTTTGCTTGAATATTGTCTTTTAATCTGCACAGGGAATAGCATGCTGAGAGATAGGGGTTATTGTGATCATTATCTACATTTTACAGCGGGGGGGTACTGAGATTTCAAGAAATTAAGTAACTCACCAGGTCCTCACTAGCAGTTGGTAGAGTTAGGATTCAGACTCAGGAACTCCACTGATCACAAATAGCCAATATAATCACTGAATTGCTTGAGAAAGTCTAGAGTAGTCCCAGGAGAAAGGGCCCATCATGTAGTAAAGGAATGCAGTTTTCATCATTGGGTTCCTCACTGATGTTAATTTGGATGAAATCAGCTGAAAATGAACCTCATGGGACTTCCCAAAGGAGCAAACTTGTCACCAAACCAGGATGAGGAAGATCCAGGTCTTCCCTTGGGTTCGAGAGGGGAAGCCGAATAGCTTATGGTAGGTATGAGTTCAGTCCTTTCTTAGAATCAGCTTGCGGAGCCCCTGCTTGCTCTCTAGTGGTCACTGCCACTGGGGATGACCTGTGAACAATCGGGCATGAGGAGCCACAGCTCTTAGCATGCCAGCGGGGTAATCTATTATTTCTGCCCTTTCTTAGCTAGAAGGAGGCACTAGCATTGTCCTGAGCCCCTAGAAATTTGACTAAGTAATCCTACAACACAGAATTTGTGTGAATTATCTAAAATTTCAGAGGAAATTTTAGTTATTATGCCATTCATCATACATGTGTAAAGCTCCCAGCTCTGTGTCTTCCCCCTACCCCTAGATTAGTGTTGAGACAATAATGAAGGCAACAGGCCTGTGTAACCCATTTCAGTCTGCAAGAAATCTCGGAAATGTTCAACCTCAAAACATGTTAGTTGAACCATGGCAACAGTCCAGGTGGAATCTACACAAAGCAAAGTTCAGAGATTTGAGGTAAAACTACCACCTTATCTCGCCAGACTACAAAGTCATAGTAACCCACAATAAAGGACATGATGTAGAGATCTGCTACGAATTTCCTGGTTTTGTTTATTCATTGAATCAAAACTAAAAGTAGTGTCTCTCCTCTTCCTTGTAAACCATACACTTTAGGAAGAAAAATCAATAATATTCCCAGCCAAGATGTGCATGTTATATCATAAATACAGCATTATAGACTCTTTGAATGGGGTGTGATTTATAGTTGGATTCTGGCAGCTGCTTTGAAGCCGTACAATTTTTCACTTAAGGCTAATTAGAGGATTCTTAATTAGCAAATCTTTCATCCATTAGATTAGACAATAAAGATTTTTCAAAACTACTGTAATATTTAGTTCTCTTTTTCTCATCTTAACAAAACAGACTAGATATCTATCATGTATAAAAAACATCTCTGTTCAAGCTTTATGAAGATCATAGCCCGGAGATAGCCAAAAGAATCGAGAAATGTGAACTCTCATCCCACCCCTGACACTGCCTTCTTGGGACATGTTCTTTCTGGTCTCAGCTTTCTCATCTAGGAAATGGAGAAGATTAATTAGATCAGAGTTTCTCAGCCTTAGACTCATACTTTGGAGAAAACAGTTCTTTAGATGTCTAGCAGCATCCTCAGCCTCTATCCACTAGATACTAGTAGCACCCCTACCCCACCACACATACACACCAGTTGTGACCATCAAATATGTCTCTAAACATTGCTAAATGTCCCTGGGGGGCAAATCACCCTAGCTGAGAAACAATGAATTAGATCAGGAGTCATAAATGCCAACAAAGGTAAAGCTGTTTTACAAATGAAAGAAGAGGATCAGATAAATAAAGACAAATTCAAGAGCAAGTATCCTATCAAAAGGGGAAGACACTCTCCATCTCCAGTGAGTTCTTATTATGTCTCACTATTGTTCAACAGAAGGTATGAATCCCACAATTATGTGAAATCTCTTGGCTTCTTTTTTCTTTAATATTGGCAAATCATTCCTTGTAGCAGTTAGGAAGGTGGGTTTTGAAGCTAGAATGTCTATGTTCAAATCCCAGGTCTACCTCTCACTAACTTCAATATCAGACACATTCTTTAGAATCTCTATGCCTTGGTTTTCTTATAAAATAAAGAAAATAATAATATTTACTTCACAAGATTATTGCCAAGTTTAAATGACACAGCACACGTAAAAGACCTAGGAAAATGCACATAATAAGCTCTCAATAGATATTATCTATTATTATTCCTAAGATAAAGAAACACTGTAAACCAAACTAAACATAGGTCAGACTAGAGGTCAGACTACAGGTCAGACATAGCCTAGAGGCTACAGGTTTTCAACTCTGGCCTACAAGATCTCAAGGGTCTGTTTAGGTTTCCTAAGGTTATGTGATTCCATTTTATGAAAGCAAGGACACTGATTACACTCTGACTAATTCTATACAGTTTAATTGAGGAGATAGAACTCTGACACTAGCAAAGTTCAGGTAGTCAGAACAGAATTCTAATTAAATGCCAAAATACATGTTCTTAGAGGTCAGCAAGAGAAGATGAGGAGCCATTTCTGCTTTCCATTTAAGAAAAAGAAATAGTTCTCTTTTTTGAAGAAAGTACATGAAAAAAGAAGAGCATCAAATTTGGAATCTGCCATCTTTAACAGTATCCTCTTAACAGATGCCATGACAATACAGTGAGCTATTGTTGACTTTCTAGCTAAAATAAATCATCAATTATAAGTTGGTATCATTAACTCAATTGCTTTTCAGTGAGATGTCTGATAGAGGCAATAATAAATTAGTTTCTCCAACCTTATCCTCCCACTAGAAACCAACATATCCACTTCTGATCAATACTTTGATCTGAGTTACTTATAACTCTGTCAGACATGAGTATCTGCTTCACTCTGGGGTAAAGAAATGAGATCATTTTGCAAAATTTAGGTCAGACATTAAATTGTCTCGGGTAAGTTGTTTTTGTGGTCTAGAGCCACATGGTCACAGCCAAATCAACACTGTAGAGGATTATCAGAAACTAAAAGGGGCAACCTGAATAAGTACCCATTGCCTTTATTAAAGCCACACCATGGAGGCATGGAGTATAATGAGGTACTAGTAGTCCGTGTGTTTGAATCACATTTCAGGGAAATGCTTTGCGAACATGACTTTTGTGCTTTAAATTAAAGTTCACACTGACCCATAACTCCTCTTCCAGGAATCTGTCCTAAGGAACTATTCAGAAGCTAAAACTAAAATTTATGCATTAGATATACTATGCAATATTATTTATGATAGAAAAAGTAGGTACCAACCTAATGACCAATATTAGAAGATAAAATAAATCAAGAAATAACCCTATGATGGACTATTATGCAGCCAATTATAGATGGTGTTTCAAAGAGTATTTCACTACCTGGAAACATACTTAATATATAATACTATGCAAAAAAGGTGATAAAAATTGCATATGCAATATGATACTAATTGTGTGTATATATGTATATATAAAGATATTCTACATCAAAATGTGAACTCTGGTTTATTTTGGGGTGAGATTGTAAGTAATCTTCATTTCTATCTATAAACCTTTCTGAATTTCTATCGATAAACCTCTCTGCATCCCTAAGTTGACACCAAGGTTGCCACATGCAATAGTGCATATTGTACACTGCAGAAGGGCATCAAGCCCATGGGGCACTCCAAGCCATGTACCCTGTTACTACTTCTGTTCAGAGAGGATGCTTTTTTCAATTTGTACATATGAGATACTGAAGCCCTGTTATATTTTTATAATTTAAAAATCCATGATATTAAAAAACCCTATCTTATCCGGGGTAGGTAAAAGTTTATATGGGGCTTGAGGCTTAAACAACTGAGAGGACCCTCTTTGTGAAAAGAGTAGAGGCTTTTAATGATGAAATAAGTCATAGAAGTAAATTTCAGTTTACAACGTGAAAAAAAATCACAGAAACTTCCTGGAGACTTAGAGATTAAATTCTTTCTCTCTAGGTAAGTTACCAGAAATGTTTAAAGAAAAGTCCTTCCTGACTGTAACCTGGCTCCCCTCCCAATCAGAACACTCTACAACTCCCAGCAACTCTCAGCTATCCTGGGGGCCCATGCAAGGAAATGACCCTAGAGGTTAAGCTTCATTAGTGCCACAGTAAATCTGGCTCTGATCTTTGGGGAAAGAAAAAATTACATCAACCCAGAGCCAAGTGATATTTCACAGATAAATTTATGATTCCAAACCAAGTAGTCCAGAAAGTATCGTAGCTGTCCAACACTACTAAGAGAACCATTTTATTTCAATTTAGCAAGGGCTTTCCATAAACACTCATTAATATAATTACTAAAATTTGGGACGTTTCCTGCTGTATCCAAGGATACAGCTATCTTCTGTTATATAGTAATTAGATATTTTAAAGTTTTGTCATTTTAAAACAGAGTCAATCTCAGGCACCCTCCACCATACCTAGAGTTCTCCCTGTGCCAGGACAGCAAAGAAAACCTTCAACAGGTATTCACACCATCTTGATAGGCCAGAGAAATGGCCTAGGATTTATAGCAGATATGTCTGTAGTGAGCCATTGAGGATACTAAACTAGGCTCCTATGATAGAGAGGTAGGGGCAGAAGAGTGGTTCTTTAATTACAATGAAACAAAACAAAAATCTAAACAACAATCAAAACAGACTTTCATATACATACCACCAGTGAAAACTCAACCTCTAAGATATTCTCTAGATCAGGTTTTTTTCAACATTTTTAGAAAAAGAATTTTTTCCAAACAAAAGCATACGCCGAACTCCAATATATAAATGAATATGTGTTTTCAATCATGTTATCTCCAACGCAAAAAACGCTGAAAACTAAAACTATTTCGAATAAATCATCACAATAAGGTGTGCTATATGTTCATATTTTAAATTTCAACTGACTATATTAAACTATTTTTAAATTGACAATGGCATATGTATGCTACCCGATTTTACATGTTGGACATACAAAGCTTAAATTGTAACAACGACAAAAAAAAATTCACTGTAGAGTGATAATATTCTTATTTAGTGGCATCTATATAAAACATTCAAATTTGTGCACAAAATGGAAAAATATACCACAAATATGATTGAAAGACAAATGATATAATCTGGAGAGAAATATTCACAACACATATAACAAACAGCACATATAAAACTGAGACACCAGAACTAGAGAAGAGAATGAGGCAGAAGGACTATTTGGAGAGAGAATGGCTAAAACTTTTCCAAAACTGTTGAAAGATATCAACCCACAGATACAAGATTAGCAAACTCCAAACAATTTAAAGACAAAGAAATCCACACTTAGGCATATGATAGTCAAACTGCTAAAACCAAATAAATAAAACAAAAGGAAAACAGAAACTCTTGAAAGCAGTTAGGGGCTGGGAGGAGCCAGAGGGAGGACATATTTCATACAGGGAAACAATGATAAGAGTGACAACCGACTTTTCATCGGAAGTGGTGACCAGAAGACAATGGTATGATATCTTTGAGTCCTAAAAGGAAAAATCCTATCAACTCAGAATTTTATAGCTGGTGAATATATCCTACAATCTGACAGTGAATTAAAGACATTTTTAGACAGACAAAAGATGAAAGATTTTTCTCCAGCAGAGCTGCACTACATGAAGTGCTAAGAGAAGTTTTGCAGGCTGAAGAGTAATTATATCAGATGAAAGCCTGGTTCTGCAGGAAGGAATAAAAAACTCCAAAGAGGGAAAATATGTCAGTAAATCAGACAATTTAAATCTTTTTTTATATGTGTACATGTATGTGTAATTTCCTTTAGAATATTTCAGCCATTTAAAGGAAAAAACAATGACAACATATTTTACTTCTACCTAGCATAAGTAAAAATAAAACAAATGGTAACAAGAACACATAGAATTAAAGGGTGGTAACTGGTAGTTTACTGTTCTAAGAAGATAATAGAGAGAATGAAAGGAAAGCAATATTTGAGGAAATTATTGCCAAGAACCTTCCAGAACCAAAAAAAGACAAGAACTCTCAGATTGAGCGAGTGCCACCACCACAACCCGTAAGTGTCCAAGTACCCAAAAGCATATTATTTTAAACTCAACATACAGACAGAGCGAAGTTTCAAAACCTCAAGAACACATAGAAAATACTAAAAGTTACCTATGAAAAGACAGATTACTGATAGAAGAACAAATTCAGACTAACATCTGATTTCTCAGTAGTAATGCTAGATACAATGGAGCAGTGTGCCTATATTACCCCACCAAATGGCTTTTTGAGAAAGAAAATAAATGAAAACATCCTCATACATTCAAGCCTCAGAAGGTTTAGCACCCACGGATGATTTTCTAAAGAAATACTATAAAATATATTTCATCCAAAGGACAATGAACACAAAAGAAAGGAGTGGGATATAAGAAACACTTATAAATAAAGAATACAGTAAATTAATTTTAAATAAGTATTTATTTTAAAGAACTAGCAATTTATTTATTTAAAAGGTCATAGTAATTTAGAAGTAGCATTCTGGATTATATGAACATTGAAAGTGTAGGACAAGCAAAGAGAAGTAAAAGTTCTTGTTTTGGTCTAGAGAGGGGAATAGATTAATTAACACTTGCTTTATTATAAAAAATATATGTCCCTATATGTATTATAAAAATTAAAATGTGGGGTGAAAAACTTGACCAATAGAAGAATAGAAACAGAGTATATAGCTTTAAACCAATAGAGGGAAAAGTGAAACAAAGAGTACTTACTAATTTTGTATGTTTGTAAATGCGTATAAAATTACACAGAAGGAAAACACCACACTTGTCTGTATGTGTGCCTGATGTGTATCTGTGTGTGTGTCTGTGTGAAACATTGTGTGTGTATCTGTGTGTGTGTGTTGTTTATGCCTGGGTAAAAACACTGTTATAAACTATTTTTCTTCATGAAAATAGAATCAGACCATACTATTTCAGTAAGCTGTCTGTTTCACACATCATGCCATAAATGCTATTATCAACCTAATCTGTCAAACCACCCTCAAGGTGCAAGAAGTCAGGAAGCTTGATCCTCCTAGGACCCACAGCTTACTATGGATGGTCCTGGGAAAATAGTGGAATGGAAAAGTTGCCTCGTTTGCCCCCAGGAACACATCGTAAGTGGGCTTCTAACACTGGGCACTAACCCAGAGCTCAGATACTATTAGTTCTAGCCTAATAGTATCTAGCTCAGATACTATTAGTTCTCTGCTCCCCAGGAAAGGGAAGCAAAGGCTCTGGTGCAAGGCACAGAAGAAGGCTCAAGTTCTTAAATTCTTGCTCACTGAGCAATACAGCCAAGTTGTTCCGAGCATTTGCTCCAGAGATAGACTGCCTGAGTTCTAGTGCCAACTCCATCACTTCCTAGCTGTGTGGCTTTGGGCATGTTGCTTAATATTTTTGTCCCCTATTTTCTTAGCTGTAGAACGAGGATAATAATGGAGCCCCCTAATAAGGGTGTGCTGAGGATTAAATGAGCTAATATATGTAAATCACTCATATAATGTCTGGCACATAAAAAATAATTGATGTGATATCTAGGATTTAGGGGAAGTAGACAGAGGTACGAATAGAGCAAGACCAGCCATGGGTAGATGTTCACTGCGGCTGGATGATGGGTACATGGGGCTCTATTTTAGGCATGTTCAAAGACCCTCTATAAATATTAACTGTTATGATAGGAGCTACTAAAGCAGAAGCACAGCTTCACTGTGGTCGCAATATTGTTATAAGAAAGATAAGGTGTTTCTTGAAAAGATCAACAAAATTGATAGACCGCTAGCAAGACTAATAAAGAAGAAAAAAGAGAAGAATCAAATAGATGCAATAAAAAAAGATAAAGGGGATATCACCAACGATCCCACAGAAAGACAAACTACCATCAGAGAATACTATAAGCAACTCTACGCAAATAAACTAGAAAATCTTGAAGAAACGGATAAATTCTTGGACACGTACACGCTCCCAAGACTAAACCAGGAAGAAGCTGAATCTCTGAATAGACCAATAACAGGCTCTGAAATTGAGGTAATAATTAATATCCTACCAACCAAAAAAAGTCCAGGACCAGATGAATTCACAGTCAAATTCTACCAGAGGTACAAAGAGGAGCTGGTACCATTCCTTCTGAAACTATTCCAATCAGGAGAAAAAGAGGGAATCCTCCTTAACTCATTTTATGAGGCTAACATCATCCTGATACCAAAGCCTAGCAGAGACACAACAACAAAAAAAGAGAATTTTAGACCAATAACCCTGATTAACATCGATGCAAAAATCCTCAATAAAATACTGGCAAACTGAATCCAGCAGCATATCAAAAAGCTTACCCACCACAATCAAGTCGGCTTCATCCCTGGGATGCAAGGCTGGTTCAACCTACACAAATCAATAAATGTAATCCATCACATAAACAGAACCAATGACAAAAACCACATTATTATCTCAATAGATGCAGAAAAGGCCTTCGACTAAATTCAACAGCCCTTCATGTTAAAAACTCTCAATAAACTAGGTATGTATGGAACGTATCTCAAAATAATAAGAGTTATTCATGACAAACCCACAGTCAATATCATACTGAATGGGCAAAAACTGGAAGCATTCCCTTTGAAAACCAGCACAAGACAGGGATGCCCTCTCTTACCACTCCTATTCAACGTAGTGTTGGAAGTTCTGGCAAGAACAACCAAGCAAGAGAAAGAAATAACGGGTATTCAATTACGAAATGAGGAAGTCAAATCGTCCCTGTTTGCAGATGACATGAGTGTATATTTAGAATACCCCATCGTCTCAGCCCAAAATCTCCTTAAGCTGATAAGCAACTTCAGCAAAGTCTCAGGATCCAAAATCAATGTGCAAAAATCACAAGCATTCCTATACACCAATAACAGACAAACAGAGAGCCAAATCATGAGTGAACTCCCATTCACAATTACTACAAAGAGAATAAAATACCTAGGAATCCAATTTACAAGGGATGTGAACGATCTCTTCAAGAAGAACTACTAACCGCTGCTCAACAAAATAAAAGAGGACACAAACAAATGGAAGAATATTCCATGCTCATGGATAGGAAAAATCAGTATCATGAAAATGACCATACTGCCCAAAGCAATTTATAGATTCAATGCCATCCCCATCAAGCTACCAATAACTTCCTTCACAGAATTGGAAAAAACTACTTTAAAGTTCATATGGAACCAAAAAAGAGCCTGCATTGCCAAAACAATCTTCAGCAAAAATAACAAAGCTGGAAGCATCACGCTACCTGACTTCAAATTATACTACAAGGCTATAGTAACCAAAACAGCATGGTACTGATACAAAAACAGATACATAGACCAATGGAACATAACAGAGGCCTCAGAAATAACACCACACATCTGTGACCATCTGATCTTTGACAAACCTGACAAAAACAAGAAATGGGAAAAGGTTTCCCTATTTAATAAATGGTGCTGGGAAAACTGGCTAGCCATATGTAGAAAGTTGAAACTGGATCCCTTCCTTATACCTTATACAAAAATTAATTCAAGATGGATTAAAGACTTAAATGTTAGACCTAAAACCATAAAAACCCTGGAAGAAAACTTAGGCAATACCATTCAGGACATAGGTATGTGCAAGGACTTCATGACTAAAACACCAAAAGCAATGGTAACAAAAGCCAAAATAGACAGATGGGATCTAGTTAAACTAAAGAGCTTCTGCATAGCAAAAGAACCTATCATCAGAGTACACAGGCAATCTACAGAATGGGAGAAAATTTTTGCAATCTACCCATCTGACAAAGGGCAAATATCCAGAATCTACAAAGAACTCAAACAAATTTACAAGATAAAAAGCAAACAACCCCATCAAAAAGTGGGCAAAGGATATGAACAGACACTTCTCAAAAGAAGACATCTATGCAGCCAACAGACACATGAAAAAATGCTCATCATCACTGGTCATTAGAGAAACGCAAATCAAAACTACAATGAGATACCATCTCATGCCAGTTAGAATGGCAATCATTAAAAAGTCAGGAAACAACAGATGCTGGAGAGGATGCGGAGAAATAGGAACACTTTTACACTGTTGGTGGGACTGTAAATTAGTTCAACCATTGTGGAAGACAGTGTGGCGATTCCTCAAGGATCTAGAACTAGAAATACCATTTGACCCAGCAATCCCATTACTGGTTATATACCCAAAGGATCACAAATCATTCTGCTATAAAGACACATGCACACATATGTTTATTGCAGCACTATTCACCATAGCAAAGACTTGGAACCAACCCAAATGTCCATCAACAATAGACTGGATTAAGAAAATGTGGCACATATACACCACGGAATACTATGTAGTCATAAAAAAGGATGAGTTCATGTCCTTTGCAGGGACATAGATGAAGTTGGAAACCATCATTCTCAGCAAACTATCACAAGGACAGAAAACCAAACACTGCATGTTCTCACTCATAGGTGGGAATTGAACAATGAGATCACTTGGACACAGGACAGGGAACATCACACACCGGGGCCTGTTGGAGGGTGGGGAGCTGGAGGAGGGATAACGTTAGGAGAAATACGTAATGTAAATGATGAGTTGATGGGTGCAGCAAACCACCATGGCACATGTATACCTATGTATCAAACCTGCACGTTGTGCACATGTACCCTAGAACTTAAAGTTAAAAAAAAAAAAGAAAGAAAGAAAGATAAGGTGTTGGTACGCAAAGTAGCTGTTAGACAATGATACAAATGTTATCTCTTTTTGCCAAATTGTGTGATCTTTGTCAAGGTGTTAGCCCCTCCTGTTCCTCTCCCACCACCTAAAAATTTGTCTCAGGGATCCTCATGGATGTGTCCAATCTTTTCATGAAAACATTAGCTTAAGTTTTTATAACCTAGCCAAAACGGAAGCAGGGAAGGGGAATGGGAGGGAGAAAAGCTAAACCATTGAAGTGAAGTTGCTATCAGTTGGCCTTACATAACATACTTAGGACGTTGATTCTCTTCAGAGACTAGATTTGGGTGGGAAGAAAGGAGACATAACTTGAGTGGACAAAAAGGAGATGGGGCTGCAGGAAGGGAAGGGAGTGACCCAGGATGGGGCAATAAACTTCTCTATCCAAATGGGCTTTGTGTCAGCCCTGAAGGGAGCACAAGACTGCAGGAAAGAGGAAAAGTGCCTTCTTACTCTTGCGTGCTACTCACGTAGTTCAGGATCAGCAGCACCAGTATCACCTGGGAGCTTGTTAAAAACAGAGACGCTTTGCTCCACCCCAGACCTCCTGAGTCAGACTCTGTAGTTTAACTAGGTGCCCAGGTGACTCTCATGCACACTGAAGTGTGAGATCTACCATCTAACCCAGGACCTAGAATGTCTGGCTCTTAGTAAATGTCTAGATAGATAGGTTTCTGAACGAATGGATAAAAGCAGCGCAAACTTTGCTTTCATTCAGCCATCCTGCATTCATTCTGCATCCACAGGGTGTGTAGAATTGTCTAAGGCTGTGGTTCTTTGGTTCTCCCTCAGCTGTAAATTAGAATCACCCGGGGTGCTATTAACACCAGCTGAGCCATTCCCATCTCCAGAGTTTCTGATTCAATTGGTCTGGGGTGGGCTCTAGTCTAAAGTGGTGGCAGCTGATTTCATTTTTGCACCACAATCTGTACCAAGTAAGAGGGCTGCCAGTGAAGATTCAGAGATGTGCCATTGAGTCTACCCTCACTGAAGACACAGCCAGTGAATATTTCAGGAGTTAATGGCATATAGGAAATAAATATTTAGCCCCAATTTGTGTTGCCTTTTTTTCCTGCCAGTGCTCCAGAATATATGAACCATAGTTCTTAGTGTGGGTGGTTGGAGGGGTAGGAGGCTGGTGTTTCTGTGATGGGTGTTAAATTGTTTGACCTTTCTTCAAATAGATTAACCCATTGCCTGAGTCATGTTTCTACTGTACAGGCCCATTCTTCCTTCCTAAACCCCTCCCACAACACACACATATAGAGAGGTGCAAAATTACCATAGCAAGCCTAGGTAACTCACCTTCTAGTGTGCCTCTTTTCCTTGGCTTCCTGAGCTCAGAGAGAGTAAGCAGCAAACCTGTCAACCAACCTTGAAGCCGTGCCTTCGGTGGCTGTCCTTGAATACTGCAGATGTGTGGATTTTCATCAACCCCTTTCTGGTTGGGGATTACCTATTCCTGGGCCACCCCACCAGTAAGGAAATGCACTTTAGCATAATTGGTCCAGCTGCATCTCTGAGCAGCATTCATCACCCAGGAAATTTGTTAAAGTCAGTCATGTCCTCTTCCTCTCTCTTTGGAACTTCTCTTAATTAAAATTATGCCTATTGCAAGACAAGAACAATGGAGAGGTGAGATTTGGGCAGTGGCCCATCTGTGCATCATTTTCGCATTAAAAACTTTTAGGGAAAAGCTCAAATGTCTTCACAATTCAGAATTAATTGAGGCAATTTGGACATCTCAATCTCCTTTGTCTTCACAGGTATCATGCAGGGAGAAGAAAAATGAGAAAAATGAATGATGAGTGAATAAACAATGCTAAATCCAAGTTAAGAAGAAAGATATTTAAACATGAAAGGCACAAATTGTGATGAAGGAATGTGTGTAGGTGAAATTAGCCCTGACTTCCAAGTGATTTGATCAATTTGAGGATTGGAAAACTTCTAAGGGCATGAAATACCTGTGCCAGAGTGGCGTCCTGGAAGGGAGAGAGTGATTCAACTCCAGGCTGCCTGTCAGAGATGTTCCAGTCTCTCCTCACTTGTGATGATTCTATAGAGTTTTTACATGAGAGCAGGCTGTCACCATTTGGGAAGAGAAGGCATCCTCTTGCTAACTCCTCCTCCCTTTGATGCCTGTAGAACTTCGCCATTAAAATCTGCCGTGGGCTAAAACTCAGCAGGCAAGTTTCCAGTCAGAGAACAGCTTTGACAAATTTTAATAAAATTTAATAAAACCTAGTTCTGAATGGCAATATAGATTTGAGTTAGGGAAAAGTGTACCTATGTGTTTAGATAGACATGTGGGATGGCCACACTTTTACTGAGGAATGCTACATAGTAGTAACTCTGGCCTATTGGCATATTGTTCACAACTGCTGGTGTCTTTGATCCAAGACTCACATGGGGAATTGGGAGTTTTCTTAGGCATTGTTAAGGCATTTACAATGTCCTAGGTTTGGATGAATTTTGCAAACTTCAGTATTGTTCTGTACCAGCTAGCTAAACAGGTTTAAAAGCTTTAAAAAAGTGGGGGGAGGGGCAAAAGGTATTTCAAAGAGTTTATTTAAAGCGAGGCATTTGGTTGAGTTTGGTTTTAAATTAATAGAATAATTGCATTGTTTGGAAACACAAAAATACTTTCTTTCTTTTAAAAACTTAACTTTGTTATATGTATCTGCTCTAGAAGATTCTTAGTAGCTACACAAGGTTGGCTTATTCTGAATATGGGTGGCATGCGTACCTCTATGCCTATTGTAAGAGATGTGGTTGTGGTTGTACTTCATTCAAAAACACAGAAAAAACATCAGAGTGCCTCAAAATAATCAATCCATTGAATACCTTTTGCCACTCTCCTTCTACACGCCTACACCACACAGGGGATCCGCAAGTGGCAATCCTGCCACTTACGATTTGTTAGGAACTATGGCTACTCACAGTGATGGAATTGCTCTATCCATTTGTCCTAACTATGGACATGTCCCATCACCTTACAGAGAATAATTGAAAGCTTCTCTAACAACTTAGCCTTATTGAAAAGGTTATCGAAAAGGTTATTGCATAGAGAAACAACCAGTTGGCATATGCAATAAGGACCCTCCAAGTGCTTTCTTCAATTATGCCTTATTGATAGATGTATTTTGTTGGCAAAGACTGAAAGGTCCCCACAAGAAAGCCTCATTTGTGCCCTGTTCTCCTTAGCCCAGTTCTTCATTTCATTAAGGTCATAGAGAGACATGTTCCGAGAATGCTATGCAAATTCTCTAAAATTAGTGTAAGACTATTTTCACCCTGCCCACCCCCTACTCCACTGATGCTAAATATATATTTATATATATACGTATACAAAGCAGAGACTATAAGTAGCCTAGCTCCCATGAATGCCTGCAGCCTAATACCAGTGAAGAAAATATATTTGTTAAATATTTGTCTTTTCATGTAGAACTATCCAAATACCATTTGATCCTTTTGGGATCCAAACTGGTATAGTAACATTAAAGTTTATTCGTTTGCTTTTTAAAGCACAAAGGAGTCAACTCTATTGTCTGGATTGATCTATGTTTTCTTGCTGCACCAGCAGATGAATTTTACGTATTTGTATATTTTGCTTTCATCTCTCCTGGTGTCATAGATACAGGAATATACTTAATCTCTGATGTGCATTGCAATGCCAGAGCAACATGGTAGTGAAAGTCTTCCAGGACAAGTTCTCCTAAAAGCTCATCCTCACAGGTCAGCTCTTCTCCTTAAAAGTGTATGCTAACTCCTAAGATAAAATTTATTTTTAACGGTTCCTGGGTTTTGTCTCTGGGAGGCTGTTTTGCATGTAAATTCCTTTGGACCAGGGTCAGGAATATCCTCTCTGTGAGTGTTTTGGGTATATTTTCAGAGCAGCCAGTTCGTCCTGCATTAACTAAAGTCTATCACTTGGTTGATTTTTTTCCATCAGATTCTGAACCAGAACTCTTAAGATCTCATGTGCCCATTAGTCCCTACCGAAGACCCAAGGTCAGATGATTTCCCACAGAGCCAAATATAGAGAAAACAAAACAAAACTCACTGAGCCCTACTGTAGGAGGAAGAAGAGGAGTGTTCCACTTTCATAGCAGCTTAAACTACAACCTGTGTTCCCACGATGCAGGGAGTATCCCTCCACATCTTGTACATGTTCAAAAGGGCCATGCCAGGTAATATTTTGCCATCAGGATGCTCAGCTTGTGGCCTACATTAGATAATGCATAATTCCTCATCTCAGATTGCTTTTGAGCTAGTTGAGAGAGTAAGATATAGACATATAAAATGACTAGTAAATTGTTGGCAAAAAAGTGCTAAGATATCTGTCTGGAGACTAGTTAATGAAATGCACCAAATCTGTGTTTCTAAAACCCCTCAGTTCATAATGAATGGTCATGCTTTCATCTACCATAAACCCAGCATCTCTAGTACTAGTACTTGCTTCCAATTTTAATTCAGCAGCCTAGTCATGGCTAATTTCTCATTAATCTCCTAGTCAATGAGATTCTGTTACAGAAGGGCTGAATGACCTTTTAAGACAGACTAGTGGGACCCCAAAAGACACTATGAGCCAACAGTACACTCTATCTTCTAGTTGTTTTGACCTAGAGATGACTATTATGACTCAATAAATCTATTATTGGAAACAAAACATTTTTTAAAGTGACTTACTGTTGTAACTAAGCAAAACCCACAAATCCAAAAGTCATGTGGCCATGGTATCACATGCAGTGAAACGTCAGCTCTAGATGTCCACCAAAAAACACTGTAATGTTAATTTGCACAGTCAAAACAAACTTCTATTAAATGCTTATGCCATGCCAAGACCAAAGTATATAAGTGAAAAAAAATGATTAAGAAACATACAAATGAACAACAGTAAAATGCAGTGTGATAATTACTATTAGCAAAAGAATCTAGAAAGTACTAACAGATCACTTATAGTAAAACAAAAGAGTTTTTATAAGGAACCAGGAAAGGCACTCCAGAGAAGGTGACATTTGATATGGGCCTTAAAGGATGAATAGGAGTTCATGAGAAGTGGCAGCACAGCGTATGTTCACAAACCACTATGTCTACAGTTTCCAGTATGAAGTTTAGAAGTATGTGAACACATAACACTTCTAAGAGGAGCAATGAGTGACTTGGCATGGCTGAAATAAGAAATAGGGGGCTTCTGAGATTAAGAAAAGACCGTTCTAAGACTGTGAAGGGCCTTATGTGCTCTGCAAAAGAGCAAGTATGGGACTACTAATGCTTTTAAGCAGGAGGATGACATGATTAGTATGTGAAAGATATATAGAAGGAGAGATACGAGGTGGGAAGGGAAGGCCAGTATTACAATAGCCAGAGAAAGAGGTAATAAGAACCTGAATTATTTATATTTATATGTTTGTTTGTTTGTTGCCTTGTTTTCCATCTTGTTTCAGAGGAAATTCTTCAGCATCTAAGAATGTGTAAAATATTAAGTGGTATAAAATAAGTGTGAAACCAAAGAAGAATGAAAAACAACTATCAAATGGCTCCATTCGAGATGGGGCACAAATGAAGAGTTAAAAATAAATGTTCTACATATTGGTTAATGATTGCCCAAGAGAAGTATAACTCACTCTTCTCGGTATTAACCCAAAACAGGAACTTCTCCTGAGTGAAAGAAAGGCTCTGGAAAGTCATGAATAACACCCTCAAAAACTTCCTTCCGCTGGCTTTGCAGATCTGATTCGGTACAGGGTTACATTTGATCTGGATGGGCCCTTAAAACCATCCTCCCTTCATATTGTTTCTCTGGGCTGAGCGCTTGATAAAAACTGGATGGTTCAAAGCTAGAAAGGGCCTCAACTAACAAGGATCTGAAGCTACTCTATACTGTTACTGATCACAGGCCTTTTATCTTAGTAGATGATCAATTTAGAAACAGGACCAGTATCTCATGAAAGTTGAAGCTAGCTCTCCACAAAAATGAGAATCTCAAGAGAAAATCTGTCCCCAGTGGAAGTGAGTCAAGGGAGAATAGGCAGGTAAGAAAGGTCTTAAAGGCAGAGGTGATGAGGATGGAGAAGAGAAGATGTTTGAGAAATATTTCCAAGGCACAATTAATAGGGCCGTTCACAACTGGGTGTAGAAAATGAGAGAAAGAGAAAGCAGAGTTGAAGTTGCACTCCAGTTCTTCACTTGAGCACTTGGATGAATGATAGTGATAGAAGAAAACAAATAAGAAAGAATGAGTACGGTTTTTGGAAAAGATGATTGAATTCCATTTTGGTAATGTAATATTTGAATGAACTTGTTCCAGAAGCAGTTAGAAATAAAAACCTAAAGCTCAAGTGAGAGGTCTGGACTAAAATTATAAATGGATAAATCACTGAATTATTGGAACCAGACAAAGACCTAGTAATGAAAGAAATCACTGAGGAAAAACCTACAGCATGAAAGAAAAGAAGATAAGAAGAGAAGGGCAAGGGCAGAGGACTGAGGAAAGCACACTGGAGCAGAAACAATGAGTATTGACAGGACAACAGGAAGTACTGAAAAGGATCAAGAAAGTAATTCACAGGGAGAACTATGAAAAAGCAATATCACAGAAGCCCATAGAGGAAGAGGAGAAGCAAATGGCCAATTGAGCTATCCCTGCAAAGGTTTCAAGAGGGATGGGCACCCAAAAGATGCAGCATGGTCATCAGAATCTTAGTCACCATGGTTTCCATGGAAGTCATCTAAGATATTAACCCTGCTGGCCTAATACATGAATGCAAGGGGAAGGAGTAAAGAAAGCATGCATGGGCTACTCCTATAAGAAACCTGGCAATAAAAGCAAATATAGACAAGTGGGAATACAGCAAACTAAAAATTTTTTGTATAGCAAACAAAAGTCATCAGAATGTAAAGGCAACTATGGAATGGGGAAAAATATTTGTAACCCATATATCTAATAAGGGGTTAATTTCCAAAATATATAAGGAACACCTACAACTCTATAGCAAAAAAACATATAACCCAATTTTAAAACGGGCAAAGGACTTGTATAGACATTTCTTCAAAGACACGCAAATGATTAACATATATATTAAAAGATACTCAACATTATTAATTATCAGGGAAATGTAAATCAAAACTACAATGAGATATTGCCTCACCCTTGTTAGAATGGCTGTAATTAAAAAGTAACAAGTATTAGCAAGGATGTAGAGAAAAGGGAACCCTTGTACACTGTTTTGTCCAATGTAAAATATAAAATGGCCCAGCAGCTATGGAAAACGGTGTATGTAAAATGGCTCAGCAACTGTGGAAAACAGTACAGTTGTTCCTCAAAAAATTAAAAATAGAACTACCATATGATCCAGCAGTCCCACTTCTGGTATATATAAAAAAGAAATTGAAATCAAGTCCTCAAAGAGAGATCTTCACTCTCACATTCATGGCAGCATTATTCACAATAGTCAAGAAACAACAACCCAAATGTCCATCAACAGATGAATGGATTAAGAAAATGTAATATATACATATAATCAGAATTAAAAATAAAACCATATGAATATCTCAATAGACACAGAAAAAGCATTCGATAATATCCAACATCCCTTCGTGAAAAAAATCCCTCAACAAACCAGGCAGCGAAGGAACATACCTCAAAATAATGAGTCATCTATGACAAGCCCACGGCCAACATCATACTGGATGGGCAAAAGTTGGAAGCATTTCCCCTAAGAACTGAAGCAAGACAAGGATGTCCACTCTCACAACTCCTATTCAACATAGTACTGGAAGTCCTAGCCAGAACAATCAAACAAGAGAAAGAAACAAAAGGCATCCAAATAAAAAAAAGAGAAAGTCAAATTATCTCTGTTCACTGACGATATGATTCTATACCCAGAAAACCCTAAAGAGTCCCCCAAAAGACTCCTAAACCTTGTAATAGACTTTAGTAAAGTTTCAGGATACAGAATCAACATACAAAATCAATAGCATTTCTATACACCAAAAACATTCAAGCTGAGAATCAAATCAAAACCACAATAACATTACAATAGACACACACACACGCACACACATATCTAGAAATATATCTAACCAAGAAGATATAAAATCTCTATAAGGAGAACTACAAGACATTAATGAAATAAACCATTGATGACACAAACAAATGGAAAAACACCCCATGCTCATGGGTGGGAAGAATCACTATCATTAAAATGTCTGTACCACTCAAAGCAATATACAGAGTCAAAGCAATTCCTATCAAATAATCAATGTCATTTTTTACAGAACTAGAAAAAAAAATTCTAAAATTCACATGGAACCAAAAATGAACCCAAAAAGCCAAAGCAATTCTAAGCAAAAAGAAAACACTGGAGGTATCACATTACCCTACTTCAGACTATACTGTAAGGTTACAATAACCCAGTGTGCTACTGGTACAAAGATAGACAAATAAAATAGACAAATAAACTAAGGGAACAGGATAGAAAACCCAGAAATAAAGCCACACACCTACAACCAAGTGATCACTGACTAAAGTTGGCAAAAATAAACAATGGGGAAAGGACATCCTATTTTATAAATGGTGCTGGGAAAACCGGCCAACCATATGCAGAAGAATGAAATTGCACGCCTACCTCTTACCATATACAAAAATTAAGTTGAGATGGATTAAAGACTTAGATGTGAGATCTCAAACTAAAAAAAAAATTGAGAAGAAAACCTAGGAAAAATTATTCTGGGTATTAGCCTAGGCAAAGAATTTCTGACCAAGTCCTCAAAGGCAAATGCAACAAAAACAAAGATTGACAAAGTAGACTTAATCAAACTAAAAAGCTTCTGTACAGCTAAAGAAACAGTCAACAGAGTAAACAGACAACCTACAGAATGGGAGAAAATATTTGCACACTATGCATCTGACAAAGAACTAATATCCAGAATCTATACAGAACTTAAATCAACAAGAAAAAAAGCATTAAAAATGGGCAAAGAACATGAACACATACTTCTCAAAGGAAGACAAACAAGTGGCCAACAAACATATGAAAAAATCCTCAACATCATTAATCATCAGAGAAATGCAAATTAAAACCACAATGAGATACTATCTCACACACCAGTCAGAATGACTATTATTATTATTAAAAAGAAAAAATAATAGATGTTGGTGAGAATGTGGAGAAAGGGGACCACTTACACAGTATTGGTGGGAATATAAATTAGTTCAGCCCCTGTGGAAAAGCAGTTTGGAGGTTACTCAAAGAACTAAAAATAAAACTACCATTCAACTCAGCAATCCCATTACTGAGGTCTACCCAAAGGAAAAGAAACCATTCTACCAGAAAGACACATGCACCGTATGTCCATCACAGCACTATTCACAATAGCAAAGACATGGAATTAACTTATGTGCCCATCAATAGTGGATAAGATAAAGAAAATGGGGTACAAATACACCATGGAATACTACACAGTCATAAAAAGAATGAAATCATATCCTTTGCAACAACATGGATAAAGCTGGAAGCCATCACCCTAAGCGAATTAACACAGAAACAGAAAATCAAATGCCGCATGTTCTCATTTGTAAGTAAGAGTTAAACAATGGGTTCACATGGACTTAAAGACAGAAACAATAGACACTGTGTACTCCAAAAGAGGGGAGGAAAGGAGCAGGGATAAGGTTTGAAAAATTACCTATTGGGTACCATGTTCACTATTTGAGTGACGGGTTCAACAGAAGCTCAAACCCCAGCATTATGCAATATATTCATGTAACACACCTACATGTACCCCCTCAATCTAAAATAAAAATTAAAAAAGGAAAATGTGGTACATTCATACATATTACTCAGCCTTTCAAAAGAAGAAAATGCTGCCATTTACAACAAAATGGACAAACCTAGAGGACATTATGCTAAGTGAAAGAAGCTAGTTACAGAATGACAAATACTGCATGATTCACCTTATATGAGGTATCTATCATGGTTAAATTCATAGAAGTAGAGAATACATTAGTGGCTGCCAGGGGCTGCAGGATAGAGGAAATTGTTGTTCCATGGGTACAAATTTTCATTTATACTAGGTGAATAAATTCTGGAGATCTGCGGTACAAGATAGTGCCTATAGTTATCAATACTGTACTGTCCACTTCAGAATCTGTTAAGATGGTAGATCTCAAGTTAAGTGTTCTTACCACAAAACAAACAAACAAACAAAAACACAAACACAAAGGAACTTTTTGGAGGTGCTGGATATGTCTATTACCTTGACCACCACGATGGTTTCATGAGTGTTTACGTATGTTCAAGTTCATCAAATTATCGACATTAAATATGCTGTTCTTTGTATATCAATTGTAACTCAATATAATTCTTTTAAAAAAAATAAATCTGAGGAAGGAGAATAAGGCAGTCATTTGAAGAAGAGGTAGATTCAGGCAAACAGTTTTGATTGACAGATGTATTAAACAGGTTACCAAAGTTACTCACAAATAAGTCTGTGAAATTCCTTCTTAAACCCAACTAGTATTTCTCTCTTCACAAGAAAGTAGCTCTGTGAGTTATGGAAGCAACGAGTAACAAACAACAGAGAGCCAAACTAATGTGCTGGCTTTGAGAAAGAGTGATTTATTTTCCTCACATGAGAGGATCCAGAGGTAGTAGTCGAGGGCTGGGGCAGCGGCTCAACAATGAGTGACCCAGACTCTTTCCATCCTTCTGGTCTGCCACCCTTAATATGTATTCATACTTGGTGCTTCATATCTGTCACCTCATAGTTACAAGATGATTGCTGCACCTTGAGGCAGCAATCATTGAAAGAAAAGATGCCTTCTTTTGCAGAATGGAAAATAAGTAGGAAAGGCAAATGGCAAAAGGAAAATGACTACTGAGTCTGTCCTTTCTCAGGAAAGGAAAAAATTCTTCAGAAACACCATTCAGATTGCTTCTAAACGTATTTCAGTGGACACAGTGATGCCCAAAAGCTACCACTATCCAGAAAGTGACTAGGCAAAAGGGAGGAATGAGCATTGGGTCAACCTTCACCAACATTCAGAAGAGTGTTTGCCACCCTAGTATACAATGAAAAATAGATGAACTACAAAATTAGGGCAAAAAGTGTAAACTTCCTGAAAAACAAAGGTTATTGTCTTATAATATACAAGGCACTTCCTGCATCTACCTACTTAATGAAGAAAGCTCCCAGAGACAGAGCTGAGGAGAGCATGTTAGTCTGTTTTGTGTTGCTATAAAGGGATACCTGAGATAGTAATTTATAATAAAGAAAAGAGGTTTGTTTGGCTCGTGGTTTTGCAGACTGTACAAGAAGCATAGCACTGGCATCTGCATCTGGTGAGGGCCTCAGGCTGCTTCCACTCACGGCAGAAGGCAAAGGGAGAGCAGGGATGTCACATGGTGAGAGAGAGAGCAAGAGAGATGCCAGGCACTTTTAAACAGTGCTTTTAAACAACCAGCTCTCATGTGAACTGATTATTGTAGGGAGGGCACCAAACTAGTCGTGAGTGATCCATTCCCATGTCCCAAACACCTCCCAAGAGGCCCTACCTCCAACGTTGGGGATCACATTTCTACATAAGATTTGGAGGGGACAAACATCCAAACTCTATCAGAGAGTGCGTGTTAAGAAGACAATTATCATTTCCTTGACTCAGGTAGATAAAAGATCATTATCCCACCACCCTCAGCTTGAAATTTTGTGCCCTCAGACTGTACCTCACATTCCTCTACTTGTTGCAGACTTCTAAAGACCCATGGTCACTGCCGCTGTCATTTCTTAAAGACTTTATCTCCAGGCCTAATTATAATCATTGTCTTCATTATTACTCCTGACCTAATTCTTAGTGATTCCAGTATTCAAGTAGATGACCCTCCGAGAGGTCTTGGCTTCTTGACCTCCTTCCCTCCAATGATCTTGTTCTCCACCCTACTTCAGCATCTCTTTCCTGTGGCCACACTTTAGACCTAGTCCTTAACAATAGCCACATCCCTTCCACAATTAACCATCTACTTTAACCTTCTATTTTATCTTTTTGACCTCCATTTCCTATCTTTCCAACTGTTTCTCTCTAGCGCCTTGACTCTGAAAATTGCTCCACTGCAGTAGGACCTAAACTTCATTGGTTCTACCACCCTTTTACTCTCCATACCATTTTCATAGCCTCATTCCTTTACCTTACTCACTTTGTTTAGTTTCATGGTTAATCAATTACTTCCTTGGGCCCACTTTCAGTTCTCTGTTGTCCCTTCATCTTGCTCAGATGACAAAGGCTAATCCTTATGGAATCCAACTCTCTACCTACTTCAGGCCTGTACCCAAAGAGTTGAACACAACTGGAGAAAAATACAACATAGTGAATAGATTCATTTAAAATGTTTGACCACTAATCCAAATGAGGCCCCAAATGCTGCCTGGCAGTCCTACTGCATTTTGCTATTCCATTCACCTTTCCATATTCCTAGACAACCATTTAATACCTTTTTCTCCTTTCTCAACCCTCTGACTTCTTTCCCTTATTCATTCTCACACTTAGTTGATGGCTATGTTTCTTATTCCTCTTGAGAAAACGGCAGCAATCAGAAGAGAAATTCTACAGGCTTCATCACCACATCTACTCACAGTACTCACATACCCCACCTTTCTGCCTGTTCCTATGGGCAAACTCTTCAGGTCCCTGTTTAAGGCCAAGCTCTCTGCTCTTCCACTAGAAGCTACCCACTTCTTGTCTACACAAAGACACCACTCAACAAGGCTCTGTCTCACTTGAATCATTCATGTTTCCTCTTTTTAAAAATCATTTATATCAACATTCAAACGTGCTGATATTCTCTCATCTTATAAAACTTTTTTGATTCCCATATTTCTCTCCAGCTATCATTCAAATTTTGTTTCCCTTTGAGAAAATTTTCTGAAAGGGCTTTCCTATTCCCAGTGTCTCTAATTATTTGTCCTTATTCATTTTTAAACCTATTCCTATAAGGCTTTTTCCCCAACCATTTGGTCAAAACTCTTGTAGATTACCAATGACTTCCAAGTTGCTAAATCTGTGGTCAACTCTCAGGCCTCATCATACATGACCTATAAGTGGCATGTAAGAGAGACACACTCCTCCTTTTTGAAACACTTTTTTCCCTTGGCTTCAGGGACATCAGATCCTCTTGGATTTCCTCCTAACTTACTGATTGCTCTCCTTGGCTGATTCTTTCTCTTCCTAACACAGATCCTAAGCACTAGGTTGCTCCAGGTCACAACCATCAAGACTCATCTCTAGCCAGGCATGGTGGCTCACATCTGTAAATCCTAGCACTTTGGGAAACCACAGTGGGAGGATTGCTTGAGGCCAGGCATTTGAGACCATCCTGGGCAACATAGCAAGACTCCATCTCTACTGAATTTTAAAAATCAGCTGGGCACGGTGAGATATGCCTGTAGTCCCAGCTACTCAGGAGGCTGAGGTGGGAGGATTGCTTGAGCCCAGGAGTTGAAGGTTGCAGTGAGGAGCTAGAATCATAACTCTGTAATGGAGTAAGATCTTGCCTCAAAACCCCCTCATCTCTTCGTGCACCACTTTCCAGGATAATACTGTCGTCCAGTCACATGGCCTCAATGACAAGTATAGATTCGTGATTCCTAACTTTGTATTTCTAGCCAGGACAGCTCCCCACCCCTTTAGGCTCCTCACACCTCCAGCTGCCTACATGATGTTTCCACCTGGGTATGTAATCATCATTTCAATTATAAGATGTCCAAACACTAAATCTGATCTTCCCCATCTCTCTCCTCCTTGACCCCCTGCATATATTCCTACCTCTGAGGGAAGCAACTCCAGGCTTCCAGTTGCTGAGTCCAAAAAATCTCATAGTCTTTCTTGCTTGACTCTTTTGCTCATATCCAATCTACCAGCAAATTCTGTTAACTCTGCCTTTAAAACCTCTCTAGGATCTATCCTCTTCCCACTGCCTTCACTGCTACTACTCTGGTTCAAGCCACCATGATCTCTTGCCTAAATTCTTGGCATAGCCTCCTAACTGGCTTTCCTGGTCCCACCCTTGTCACTCTTTTGTATACTCAACGGACAAGTCTAGGTGATCACATCTATCCTCCCCAACAACTTATTACCTTGCTCAGGGTAAAAGCCGAAATCCTGTAGTGATTTAAAGGCCTTACATCAAAAATTAATTACCTGCATTGTGATCTGAACCTCTTGGGAAGACTGCTGAAGTCTATAGAGTCTTTCTCAGAATGCATAAAAGTAGATACATGGAATTAGAAAAGAAACCAACTATGTTGAAATACACTGAACAAAGATTAAGTAAATTCAAATTTGTGATTTATTAACACTTGAGCTTCATTATTACACTAAATAACAATTCCTAGCAGACTCCAGGAGAGACCTTGATCTGAACAATCTAGTCCCCATCGCCTCTCTGACCTCAGTTCCTACTACTCTGTCACCCAGTCACTTGGCTCAGGCTCTGCTGGTCTACCAAGTATGCCTCAGTGACTTTGCAGGTTCTGCTCCTCAAACATCTGCATAGACTATTACTGCACCTCCTTCAGTTTTCTGATCAAATGTCACCATGCCTGTGATGCCTTCCCTGGCAAGTTTCCTCTCTTACACAAACCTGGTATGACCTTGCCTGCTTTATTTTTCTTCATAACATTTATGACCACCTGCAAGATAGATAGACTGCAACTCCCTATACCATGCAATGGCACACCTTGAAATGATGTGGGGAGTTGCAATTCCCCATATCTAGATAAATGAGAAATAGACGAGAGAGAATGTCCTAATTATTTTTTTGTCTACACACACACGGTACAATTTCCATGAGGGTAAGGATTTTTATCAATTTTGTTTTTGTTTATTACTATGTTTCTAGCACCTAGAATAGTGCCTGGCACATTATTGGTACTCAATAAACATTTATCAAAAGGCAAATAGAGAAAATAAATTCCTCCCTCCCAGGTGAGTGACTGAGTGCTGGCTTCTTTCAAGGCAGGTGGTGACCATGCTCAGGGAAGTGACTTCCAGTTTTGCACATGTTTTCAAGATCAAAATACCCACCATCATACAGTCCCCAAAATGAGATGGATTACTTTGGAAGCCTCGCCTGGAGGGGCAAGCACTGGACTGAGTCCTTGACTTGGATGTTTGACCATTTGACCACTTTTCTTCATGCCCAAGGGGAATGGTCTGGTGACAACCATTCTTTCTCATGTCAGAGCCTTTTAAAACAAAGTTCCACTCCAGAGATCAAGTATGAAAGGATAGGGAAGAACACTCAGTGATAGATAAGATACTACAAAAGACTGTCAGAATCTTAGCAACAGAGTGAAATAGTGCTCGGGGTACTGTCAATGAACACAATCATGAAAGAGCACACCATTTTCTTAACTAGGGCACCAGCCAATCCATGTACAGCTGCACAACATATTTCTCCTCTGAAGATGCCAATTTCAAAATATCTCTATTGATCTCTATCTAACCCTGAAAATTAATGATCCCAAAGAGAAAAACTGACATTGAATCGTTCGAGAATTTCAAACATTAAAAATAAAACAAAGGGGTTGTAGCAAGGTCTGGACTTGATGGGTGCGGGTGTCACAATTTTAATCCATTGTGTCTAACGTAGCCTATAGAATTATAATTAATGTTTTTTGTTTGTTTGTTTTAGTTTAGCGGGCATTTTATTTTTGTTTTACTTTGTGGCACTTCCATTTGAAGACTCTATAAAATCACCCTTTTTTCAATATACTTGTTAGTGTTTAAGGGATGAGGGGTCAGGGAATGAGAAAAATGGATGAATCTCCATCCATAAAACACTGTTTAGACTCAGAGGTATATTTTAGCGCAATAGGAGTGTTGGTCCCTGGAAAAAGGACGTTAACTTCTACCAGGTGGCATTATAAAAATACAGGGTTATACTATCATTAAAGGAAAGACCCTTCTTTTTTTCTTTTTGCAAGCTCATATTCGTACAAGAATGTCAGTTTCCCTTTTGTAATGTCTTTTGCCCCTACAAGATTCCCCTTGATACTTACTTTAATTTGATCCAACATAGTATGACGGTATTTACTCCAGATTCCACGTTTTTCTAGGAATGTCTCTATAAAATTTCAGGCTCTGGGTGGGTCTTAGACAGGTACATATATTACATAGGGTGTGAAATATCCTTTGAGGCTCCTTCTTGCTTCCTCAAGTTACCTGACCCCCCTTTCAGCTCCCCCATGCACAGACCAAGCAGATGTTATATAAGTTACTGAAGAGAAAGGTACCGTAGTCAGATCCACCTAATTCTCATCAAGTTGTAAAGAGGGCAGAATTTGCTTGGCAGCTCTTCCACTGGGAAAATAAAGGCACCCAGGAAGGGAGAGAAGTGTGTAAGGAGGACATTTGTGGAGCTCCAGGCACCTTATGGTTCCCCCGGCGCAACTTGCAATGGTATGCGGAGTTGCAATTCCTGGCCATTTTTTTTTCTCCCTGTGAATTTGGTTGGTTTAAGTATTGGGACTGGAGCCAGTTATCCATCTGGGGTTTGCTGGTCAGCAGGATCTGCTGACCTGGCCTGGCACGAGCAGCACAGTGAGTGGGTGAGAAGTTAGCAAGAATCACTATACATTTGCTGTAGAGCCAAGGTAGTGTCCATTGATCTAGACCAAGCTGGGTCAATGGAACCAGGAAGACAGAAGCCGCTTATAGACTTATAAGTATTCATAAGAGAAGGAATTGAGGGCAAGGAATTGGTTATATAGGTGATGAAGGAATCAAGAATCAAACAGGAGGTGGTGAGACAACCCAGAGATTAGTAAAGTAGGAATGAGCACTAGCTCTACTAGGCTGGAGAGACAAAGAATGGAGGTGGTGTTTTGCGGTGCAAGGGCCAGAGACCACAGAGGATCTGTTCAGTGGGAGCTAAAGCCACAGAGGATACCCTGTTGCTGCCAGTGATACCACCTGCAGCTTTCAGTCTCCTGCCAACCCTCTCATTTGCTGAACCTGGCCCTGGGCCAAGAAGCCTAGAAGCCTGGGCTGACCTGGAAGCCTGGGCAACACAATCTGTAGGAGTCAGCCCCTTGTGATAACAGAGGATAGGAGGGGAAGCATGAGGAATGAGCCCAAGAATAAAATGCCTGAGACTAGCACATGATGGCTGAGTGGCAGAGGCCAGCAAGCCGTGGCCCAGTAGAAAAGCGTGGTGGGATCCCTGGGAGCTCTCATGCAAGGGTAAGGGAAAAGAAGCAGTACCACCCAATAGGCACCTGGGCACTCTCAGGTTGGAGTGTGTCAGTCAAGCAACCAATGATCCAACATATCCCATGAGACAGCAGCCACACATCCCACCCAGGCTGAGCGAGCCACTTGGCAGGACAGTGGCATCACCAGCACCTGAGAGCAGAACAGCTAGAAATCAGTGACTGGGCTTTTCTGAAGAATACTTGACTCCATCCCTGTTATCAAGTTCATTTCCATTCATGCATCCTTACCTGTGGGAGCAGACACCTCCCCTCCTCTCTTTTCCTCCAGCAATAGACGGGCACAGTCAACCCGAGGTCCCACAGCGGGTAAGGGGACACCTTTGAGAAGAGGGCAGAAAGCATAAAACTGGTGTTTTTTGGACAGCAAGTGATTATATCAATATCTAATTTGAATTGGATATTTATTTGATATTCAACTATTTTAGACCACGAGTGATTGAAAAATTTTAGGATCAGTCCTAATTTAATAGTTTGGATTAAAGCAGGTGGGAAATGGGAACCCGTAAAAGAAACATAAATGCTTTTATAAAGAAAAGTAAGCATTTTATTCACATGGCTGAGAGGTGACTATTCAATCATTCCTAGTACACTAAACATACAGGACACCCTTAAACCACGAAGGAAAGACGGCTGGAGAATAAGGAATTTCCTCACCGTCAGTATTGGTGGCTAAGGCCCGGGACGGTGGCTTGCACCTGTAATTCCAGCTATGCCCATCCTGAGGCAAAAGGATAGATAACTTGAGGCCAGGAGTTCAAGGCTGCCGTGAGTTATGATTACACCACCCAACTCCGGGCCTGGAGGTGGAGCCAGCTATAAGGTTGGGCTTGTGGGCGGGGCCAACCACTGGGCGCGGCTGATAAGGGAGGGGCCAATCTCTGGGTTGTGCCTCTGGGATGAAGTCAGTACCTGGGCGACAGAGTAAGACCCAACTCTAAAAATCAATAAGTAAAAATAGTGGTAGGTAAGACTGGAGAGCAGCATATGCAACAGGACAAACATGGACAGCTCTCCTTTCTTCTCTGTCAGTTGAGGAAGATCTCATGAAGGCAGTGGATATCGAGGATTTTTGATGAAAAGAAATAATTACGCGGCACACTCGGGGAATGGAAATTCTGGGTGAATGTTTCTCCCTGAAGAAAGATCAAAGACAGTAGCGAGGGTGAGTGGGTGAAGGGGGCTTGCAAGAGGTGTGCGGTGTATAACCTCTGGTCTCTCAGCTCCAAGCCTTCCCTTCTGTGCTCTGCTTGGTGATGCTGGAGCTGGGTTCTGCAAACCATTTATCACCTTCGCAAGCTGGATCGTGTCAGGTACTGCTCATGGGGGGCGGGCAGAAGAGGAGATTGGAGGGGAAGGTGAAAGGACTTGCTCATTCCTGTTCTGGTTCTTGTTTCTATCGTTTCTTTTCTATGGCCTTCATCCCAGCTATAGTAGTTGGTTCCAGTTTCCCAGTTTTGTCCGCACTCTCGAACTGCCCCAGAGGAACCTACTGGCCATGCCCCACCCATACACAGTGGTCTTGATCTTAGCTCTGTGTACCCCCTTCCCCAAGCTTCTAGGTTCCTGACCACTCCAACATCCTCCCTCTGTGCCTCTAGCTGCTTGCAGTAGTGAAAATTTATATGATATCGCCTGGGTGTATTTTCAGTCCTCCGAAACCTGTTTACCTAGCTCCTTATTAAACTCTTACTATTGAAATATCTTGTGTGATTTCTGTTTTCCTGACTGGACATTAACTGATACCATTCTGCAAGGGATAAGAGAAAGACACAAGATTTAATTAAGATTTAAACGAAGATGAGAGAAGTGAGGTAATAACAGAGATACCAAGATAAAAAACAAAGGTAATAGCAAGGTACAACCAAAGTATGACAAGATATGCTTCCACTACAACCCAAAGCTGTGACTGTGTTCTTACAGTGAAAGTGAGAGGAAGTACTATGGTTACCTTAAATTGGTGGAAAATATCCACACCTCAAAGTTCAAAATAGCTATAAACATGCTTCTATAGCAGGTTTACATTAGGGTGGAGAGGAATAAATCTTTCTGTGTGTCAAGCGCTCTTGTTGGATAACCTTATGCAGAAGTCAGCCCATTTATAAAAATCTTGAGATTTACTGTTGAGCCTATCTAATGGAATTCCTGCAGATTGAACCCACAGGGGAAAGTGACACTATCACTATTCAGGGTCTTGATTCGTCATTAACATAGTCAGAGACCCCCGATGGAACACACTAGAATTCGTCCTAATTATGGGAAATGCCTTAGAAGTGTTCTAGAAGAGAAGAAAGCCCAGTAGGGAGGCTGTTGCATTTTGGAGAAGATATTGAGCACCAAGGAGTGGTCCGTCTTCTCAAGCGCCATGGAAACCAGAGAGAGGCATGGAGATAACTTTCCACGTGGGTTTAGAAGTGAGAGGATCTTCAGTGATCTCAGTAAGTGTGGCCTCTGTAAAGCGGGGGTGGCAGAGGCTGGTGTGGACAGACTCTAGGAGTGAGTCAGGGCAGATTTTTGATACATCATTTCACTAGTGCTTGGGAGTTGCTAGCAGGCAGGTGCAGAGCTGAGTGGTGTCTGCTAACACCGACCTCCAGCACTCTGGCTGGTACTGATTGCTGTCTGAGCACAGCCTGGTGCATAAACTGGATCTAATAAAGCCTGCGGAGTCATTCTCCTCCACTCAAAACTCATTTTCAAATAGACTGCAATAGATTTTTCCCACAACTCTAGTAGCCCAAACCCAGTAGATGATCCAAAAATGGTTAGTATTATTCTCTCTTTCCTACTACAAAAGGTATAAAAATGCATCCTTTTGTCAGAGGGAAGACTTTCCCATCTGTCTCTCCTTTATGGAAGGGAGACAGATTGTGTCAGTTGTGTGTAATCTCACAGACGATGGCAGGAAGGATGGAGCATGCTGGTCAGTCCCTGGAGCTCTGAGGTTGAATAGAGCTTGCGTCCCAGCTGACTCACTTACTCATTGTGGGCCCAGAAACTTAACTAACCTGCCTGACCTGCAGTCTCTTCATCTAGATTGTAAAGGAGATGACTGCATCTTTCCCAGTGAGCTGTTATTGGAAATAAAGTAACCAAGCATCTAGTACCCAGTCTGGTATAGAGCAAGTCTACTGGTCAATATGAAATCTTGTTAGTTGGTTTTAGGGGCCTATCTAAAAAGTCCTTAGGTTGCATAATTCTATCTGCCAAAATTCCTTCAGAGAAAAATAACTATTTAAACTCTGTTTCATATGCTCTGGAGAGATTTGCAAGGAACTGGAAGATCTCTTATTTAAGGACAAACCTGCTGATTACATGTTAGTTTTTGCCTCCTCACATCCTTTCAACATGGTTAGAGCTGTAGCTTCCTCTCGATGGATGTCTGGGGTTAGAGGAATTTAAGAATCTTTGGGGCTAAAGAAAAGAAATAAAGGCAACCTCTCAGACTGAAGGCTCAATTGCTTTGTTCCAGACCATATGTAGTGGGACCCTAGACTGCAAAGATGTGTAATGCACATTTGAGATTTTCCACTGCAGCAACTCTTCCCCTTTCCTCCTGAAACAGCATTGATTTCTTGGGATTGTTCGTTTGCTGGTTTGTGGTGATCTATCTTCCCTGACTCTCAGCCCCACAGGGTGTAAGAATCTACCCTGGTGTGTTTGTGACCTAAATCGATCCAATCATGGTGGAATTTCAGGGATTTGGCACATAATTCTAGGTCAAAATGTTTGCTCTCTTTTGGTGAGTTTGGCCCTATGATAAGATAAACCTGGAACTTCTGGGGCACATTGTGGAGCCTGGAAATGAATCCAACATAGGAGAGAGCAGAGTCAAGTGGAGATAAATTGGCCTCCAAATCAAGTCAAAACCGAGCCAGCATTTTGAGTTTTCAATGACCAGAGACAATAAGTTCCCCATTATACTTAGGCCAGATCAAGCCTGGATTTTTGTCACTTATAACACTTATAATAGCAAAAATTGTGACTGATACTAGAGGCAACTCTAGAGAGTATTTGAACAAGTATTTACCAGAAGAGAGAAAATTCTGATTCTCTCTGTGCTGCTACAGAATTTATGATTGAGCACTTTCTTTCAGACACTGCTTCGTATGTATCTGCTGCCTTAGTCCATTCGAGCTGCTATAACAAAATACCATAAACTGGGTGGCTTATCAACTACAGAAATTTATTTCTCACAGTTCTGGAGGCTGGTAAGTCCAAGATCAAGGCACCAATAGATTTGAGGTTCAATGAGGGTTCGCTTGCTAATTCATAGTTGACACCTCTGTTTCCTTACGTGGTGGCAGGGGCTAGCTAGCTCTCTGAGATGAATTTCTTTTATAAGAGTACTAATTCCAAGCATAAGGGCTCCACCCTCAAGACCTAATCACCCCCCAAAGGCCCCTTCTTCTAATACCATCACCTTCGGGCTTACCATTTCAACATATAAATTTGGGGGTGACACAACTATTCAGACCATAGCATCTGCCAAAGAAAATCCCATTGACATCCTCCAACAGAGAAATTGAAAATAAATCAGAATACTTTCACTTAAATTCATAAGTGCCTTATGAACAATTTTAAATTCCCTGTAGGCTAAACTATGCTGGTCATTTTTAAGATACTTGCAATTAATAATAGTATTGGGTAGGATAATGAAAATCACAATAAAACCTTGTAACTATTGATATCATACCAGAGGTGTCAGAACACAAGAACTTTCAATGAGATGCTATATCTTTGAAGAAGAGAACCTTCCCCCCACTCCAGCATTGAGCAATGCTTTTTCCTTCAGGAGCTATGTCTCCAGTGTTCTGTGGGCACCATATGATGCCACTTTGCAACCAAAAACCAACTTCCTTAGTGGTGGCCCAGATGCTAATTGCCTTGAAGAGTGAATGAGTCATAATTTGTACCAGAGATGTTGCTGTAATTATAAAACAATGCAAGAGCCAGAACTTTTAATTGTTTCTACTTCAATAATAGACCTCGGGTTTCCTTGTGGGCTAGAAGCTAAGAAGCTCAGCCAGCAGTAGGCTCAAAATCTGATGTCCTTGACTCTTTGTCATTTCCATTTCTGTCCTGAAGGCCAACAAGGTAAATTGTCTCCTTGTCTCCAGCTGCAGAGGGGTCTCTGGCAGGTTCCTGCTGGGTTCCATGTGAAGCAGCATCATACTGGTTTTTTTCTCCTGAACACTGCGTGTAACAGCTATTCTGTAGAAGGAGATAGAGGCCATCCAACGAAAGAGGTTTAAATGATGCCAGTGGAATCCATCCATCTTCCCTGCAAGCCCAGCATTCCCAGGAATGTACCTTCTAACACACTTCTACCTGGAAAGATGCCTGGTAACAGCATGGTGGGAAAATCCGTCTTCCTTTTCCTTCCTTCCTTCCTTCTTTCCTTCCTTCCTTCCTTCCTTCCATCCTTCCTTCCTTCCTTCCTTCCTTCCTTCCTTCCTTCCTTCCTTCCCTCCCTCCCTCCTCCTTTCCTTCCTCCCTCCCTTCCTCCCTCCCTCCTTCCCTTCCTTCTCTCCTTCCCTTCTTCCTTCCTTTATTTTTCGTTTTTAGTAGAGCTTCTAAAGGGCTTGGAATTTTTCCTTGAAGACTTCTGGCAGATAAATTAAAGAGATTTCCTTGACTTACAGTTTCCACCATTGATTTTGTTGTTGCTGTTGTTGTATCAGCTAGGGCTTTTTAGTTGCAAGCTGCAGATACTCATTCTGGAAAACTTAAGTTAAAAAAAAGAATTTATTGAAAAGATGTAAGATAGCTGACAGAATTGAAGGAAAAAACTAAAGAATCTGTCATGGAAAAGTTGAGAACCAGAGCAGATGTAAAATTCAGGTATCAGCACCTATGAATAATCTTTTTAGGGCTCTGCAACAATCATTTTCCTTTTTTGCAATAACTTTGCTGAAAAGTCAAATTCCTGGAGAGAGAATCTCATGGGACTAGATTGGTTCAGCTGTCTCTAGCCCTTCAGCTGCCTGGGCTTGGCTTTCAGGCAACTTGATTGACAGATCCACCAAATCAGCTCCCAATAGAGGAGGGGGAGTTCCTGCAATGGTTTATTAAAAAAAAAAAAAAAAAAAAAAGGAAAAAATGGCATCAGGGTGAACAAAAAACAGTTGATGCCATTTATAGTACATTTGATCAGGATGCCTTCTCTATCTGGAATGCCCTTCTCCACTGCAGACCCTACTCAGTCTTTCAAATCCAGCTCAGACATCATCACGTCCAGGAAGGCTTCCCTGAGCCAAACACATACCCTCACCAGCTGCTTAGTTAGGCATCCCACAGCCTCCTGGGTTTCCTTCTCCTACTGCCCTTAAACAATGACGTGTAATTACCTGAGTGTCTGACTTCCTTGAGAGAAGAAAAAATTTATTATTCAACATTATCCAATCTTCTATTCCTAGCACCCAGAATGTGCTCATCAGATGCTTCTTGGATGATCAGTTGGAAAGAAAAATGGACAGTGGTGAACAAGTTGGATCCTCCTCCATCCTCCCTCTGGCTGTCCCAGACAAAGTAAACATGTTTTCAACCTTATTATCAACTATTTTGCTAATATGTACCCCAATAAGGTAAGAAAACCTTGAGTGTAGCCTTAATCTAGATGATATCTGCTTTTAGTCTAGACTATGCCTTTGTGCAAATAGAAGAAGGCATCCATGCTACATGGTCAGATGAGAAATAGGCTCCTCCTTGGGCACTCAGATTAATTATAAGACACCATTTAGATAAAAATTAAATAATACACCAAACTTTATATTGTTAACATGGTATATTTATATATTATGTTATGTATTTATATATTGTTTATATATGTATATTTTATATATATATCTCTCTACATCATATATTTTTAAAACACATCAAAAGATGCCTGCTCTGGTTGGATGCAACTATGCAAGGGATGCAGACCTGTGCCAGGGGTGTATCTTGGGGAGCAGAGCATGGACTTTGTTTCATGTCCCTGCACCCTTTGGTCAGCATCTCTGTGAAGTGAAGGAACTACCCACCCACACATGGCCTCTCTGCCCTAGAAGAATCTGGTCTGCAAGAAGAGAATGTGACATAAAGTCAAACTATGTATGGCAGATCCATGAGGGACAGTAGGGAATAAATATACCCATAGGCATTATCTAATTGAAGAGTTAGTTCATTTGAAAAAATATTAGCAAGAAATGGAACCAGTTCTTTTCCATTTGTTTTTTTATTTTAAAACATCAAACACACAGAAAAGTATACATATCTGCATATATACCATCAACCACCTAGATTTAACAACATTTTATTACATTAGGTTCCAATCTTTTTTAAGTCCCTTCACACCAAATCACTGCCATCCCTGTCTCTTTCCTTCATCTCCAGATTGTCCCTGAGTGAGGACATGCTTGTCCAGTCCATGCTTGTTTGTGATACATTCACTATGTATTTTTACATAAACAACATGTGTTTTTAAAAATATATGATATAGATATATATAACAAACATATAAGCAACATGTATCATAAATAAATATATAATATAATGTATAAATATATCATGTTAACAATATAAAGTTTGGTGTATTTTTTAAATTTTTATCTAAATGGTATTTTATAATTCAGACACTTCTATAGTTTGCTGTTTCTATTCTTATATTACCTTTCAGAGATTGATCCATATTGGTATACATAGTTCTATCTCATTTATTTTAACTGCTGTATAGTATTGCATTATATGACTAGTTCACAACTTGTCTGTCTTTTCACTGATAGGCATTTAAATGATTTCCAGTTTTTGCCTTTGCAAACAATGATGCAATGAACACATGTTTACCTGTCACTTTGTATACATGTGCAAGAGACTTTTAGTTTACATACGTAGAAGTAGAATGGCTAAATATTAGGATATATACATCTTCAACTTTGATAGATATTACCAAGGCATTCTCCAGCATAGACTTACCAACTTACACTCCCACCAGCAATGTATGAGGATGTTCGTTTCCCTACATCCTTGACAAAACTTGGTTTTATCAGATATTATCATTTTTGCCAGCCTCAAGGGTTTGAAATCATATCACACTATGGTTTTGATTTGGATTTCCCTTGATGTTAATGAGACTGAGTTGTTTCTTTCTTTTTTCCATGACTATCCAGTTCGTATTCATTGCCCATTTTTATTGGATTATCTTTTCCTATTGATTTGCAGGAATTTAAAACATACATCTGTATTAAGAATTTTTGCTATCTGTAGGCATTATAAGTATCTTCTTTCAGTCTACAGCTTGTATTTTAACTGTCCATGTGTCTTTGTTGGCACACGAGTATAATATTTTAATATAAGTCTCTTCCTTTGGATGTATGCCTTTTGAGATATGGCTCCCATGTTTTAAAATGCGCTGTTTGCATCTCAAAGTTTTAAACTTTCCCTTTCATACTGAGGTCTTAATTCCATCTGTAATGTACCTGGGTATAGAGTATGACATAGGGATATTTCTTTTTTTCCCATAGCTAATTATCCCAGCACTTGAATAGTTCACCCTTTCTCTGCAGATTTGTATTGCCATCTCTGTTATGAACCAAATTTCCATGTATTCATGGGTCTGTTTCTGGAACTTTTCCCTTTCAATTTGGCTCTCCCTATGCAAATACCAAACTCTTTAATAACTTTCAGAAGGCAGTTTTTACTGACACCTCACTATTTTTTGGGTGAGATGTGAATACCTCCAGGAAGGGTGATGCTCTAAATCAATGACAATGCCATGTGCATACTGTCCTTAGATTCCTTCCAATCTGTCAATCCACTGAGAGGAAGTTTTGGTGGAGAAAATTTGAGGGAGATCCAGAGAACACAGGGCTCCAGGAAAGGGGAAAGGAGAGAGACTCAGAGAGGGTCTCTCAGGCAAGAAGCAAAACATAGCACCTCCAATTACTCAAACTTTTTCTAGGCTTGGTCCTGAACATAGATATATTTGCCCAGAAATAGGGTATTTCAATATGCAAATGTACCCCACAGCATTCTATAACCCTTATCATAAAATCGTAGTCAGACCGTAGCTAATGTTTATTGACGCCTAGGCTGAACATTGATAATAAACGTGACTTTATTAAATCCCATAGCATGGGTAATTTCCCTGAAATATAGATGAGAAAATTGAAGCTCAGAGAAGCAGAGTGATTTGCCCAAGGTCACACAGCCAGTTAGTGGCAAAACTCAATCTACCTTCCTTGCTACTTAATATTCCACTGCCTCCATGTTGTAGAATGTACCACATTAGAGTGGGATTACCTGTTTTTCAAGGGAGAGAGTGAATCTTGTTTTACCATTACGTTCTCAACCCAAGCATTGTGTTAGTCACACAATAGGCTCTCAATCAATATTTGTAGACAAGAATGAATAGATGCATGTTAGCTGTGGAGTCTGTGGTTTCTGAGTCATGAAAGGTCTAAGTGGTTTATTTAGTTGTTTGGGGGAGAACAGTCTTCACCTTACTTCCTCTGAAAGCCACGCCAAGCCTCTTTTCTTCTTACTCTCAGATAATGAGCTGAGTTACAAATACACAGCAAAGTCTTTCCACCTACACAGATCCTAGGAGTGTACAAATTGATTTGGGGGCGGGAGAACCAGGCACACAAAGGTCAGTGCCAGCAGCACTTCCAGCTTGGACATTTGCTTTCATCTTCTAGAAATAATCTTCCCATTTCCCAGATGTTTCAGTGTCATCGGCTTTGTTTCTCAGCAGAGGCAACTGCAACTCTTCCTCCTCATGAGGCTGTGTGCTAAATCTGAAAAGCGTTTGCAGCTCAGCCCTACAAAGATTGCTGCTGCAGTGGGGATTCCCAGCCAGCACAGAGCCCCTTGCTGCCGAGTGGATTTCCCCGACATAAGAAGTGAGTGGGCCAATGGTCCCTGGGGGATTGTCAGCACCATAACTTCTTTGAAAAAAAAAATATTTGGTGTGGTGGTACTGGGGGGCAGGGATCTGTAAGGGGAGGCTATGGTGCATTGGGAACTGGTTTGGAAGGCATGGGTCTCTCTTCTGCAGAACAGAATGGATTCATCAACGATGGCTTCACAGCAGTTAGGCCTCTATCACCAACCACCTTGGGTTAACTAGTTTACCACCTCTGAATTGAGCTCAGCCTCAGAGCTACTCAGGGCCCATGTGGCCTCCGTTCCAGCAATAAGCATTTGGAAAGCTTTGCATCTGAGAAAGTGCCTCCTGTGAGTTATTTGTGCTAGGAACTCACATCTGCTGTCATTATCATTCACTTGGATTCTGACATTGATCCAGAATTTCCTAGAAAACATTGTGCTTTCTAACTGCTGCTGTGATTTGTGACTCCCAGATCAGCTTTTACCACCAGCCCTTACCACACTCCTTGCTGCGGCTTCTTGCCTTGTCTCCATAAGCATTGCTCTCTGGAGCTCCCACATGACTTGACAGGAAACCCCTTGCCTAGAAAAGTCTCCTTACTTTCAACAGTCCATTCACTCATTCAACAAACATTTCCTAACACCTGCTATGTTCAGGCACTCGTCTAGGCATTGAGATAAAACAATAAACAGACAAAGTCCATGCTCTCAAAGTCTTGCACTCTAGTGGAGAGGACAGAAAATCGACACATAAATAAAGAGCTGTTTAACATAATATTCAGTAGTAATGAGCAGCACCATGAAGCAAAAATAAAGTAAGATTAGAGAATTGGGATTGGCCTGGGGAGGGGGTAGCACTTCAGATAGAGGGGTCAATGAAGAAGATAACATTGAAAAAGACCTGAATGAATGAGGGAGATTATGGGGGGAACATACCTGGTAAAAAGGCCAAGGTGGAAACGTGCTTGGCAAGATTAAGGACAACAGTAGGTCAAGATGCCCAGAAGAGAGAGAGAGAGAGAGGAAAACAGAGAAGGTATGAAACAAGTGTATCATGATGTGCTCCTAATCAGCCAATCCTCTTAGTCCCTGAGACCTCAGCCTAGATCCTCAAACCATCAACTGCCATCTTACCCAAATTATAGACACAAGCATAAAAAGAAATGGAAAGTTTCATGCATTTACCCTTTGCCAATTGATCCAATGACAGTAAACTCCAAGGAACGCAGTACTAGGAATTCCTGAAGCCTATCTGGGGCCAATGAACACTTAGAAATTAGATATGACTATGGAGTAAAGCAGGAAAAGGCCCCTTGGTAGTCCTGGCAAATATGTAGTACACGTGTCACCTCTCCCCACGTCCAAACCCAAGCTCACAAGCCCATTGCCAATCAGCAACGTCATTCTCATTCATTGAAATGGGATTCGTCAGCCTGACAGATTATTGACATTCTGGCTCCTGAGTTACCTATAACGGTTTAGTTTTTTGAGATCAGACACACTATTAAATGTCCTTTGGCAACCTCCTATCTGTGACAGCTTTCAGCCACATTATAAAATGAAGTAGCAAAGGAAATATATTTATTAAGCTTTAACCTGAACCCTTTACATAGACTATAGTGTTATGTTTCAGCAAAGCTCATCTTTGATGACAGTTTTAATCACACTCAGGCCCGCTCAGGCATACAGTGCCTTCGACAGTCACCTACTCACTTCACTGTGCTGTGTTTGACATGTCTGCCGTTTCTGAGTGATTCTAGATGTCTCACAGTTTTGCTTATCTGCTTCCCAATCAGTACTCCAATTTTACCATTCTTCCTGCACATGACACCAGGCAGTCAAACCATGTATGCACTTAATTCTGCCAAGGATTTCTGTAATACTCTTAAGGTCTCATGCTAATAATGGGAATTTCTGGAATTGTGACAAAACTTCTGGGAAGAAAGGTACTTCTGGAGGAGGAAGGACTTTTAGGACTTTTGCAAGCATTATACCAGATAGGCAACCATCCAGGTCGGTTGCCATATATCATTGCTTGCCACAGAAAGCTAGTTCTTCTCTGCTTATGCCCAAGATAAAGGAAGTGAGTCTTGCCAAGAGCCATTTTTAACAGTCTCTGGGGCGGAAGAACATTAATGCGCTATCTTGATGCTTCCAAAGCTCTTCTACTAATTCCACATGCATAATACCTCAGGGTCCAGGTGTCACTTGGGTGGACTTCATCCACACCAAGCTACAAGATAAAGAGGCTCAGAAGGGAAATTTCTTAATCGTGTATAGTACTCTAACCACATCCTGCCCAGAAAGGATGGGCTTAGCTGTAGGTCACTGCCCAAAGCATCTAAATGCATAGACTATTTTTTTGTTTTTGGTTGTTTATTTTATTTGGGGCTATGGACTTGGACTTTTGAGAAAATTCTCTGTCATCATTATCAACACAATCTTTCTTACACTTCAGGGAGTTTACTAACCCCACCCACACAAATAGAATGACTCATCCCGGAGGGGTCTGAGTTGGTGTCTGGAAAGACAGTGAGATTAAACAACTGCTTCAAAAAGCAATGTCCTAAATTGTCCCTGCAGCAATTACCCCTAGGAAGAAAGGCCCAAAGACAGGACATCCGGATACTATTTCACAGATATATCGGACAGGTCCCAGCAGAAAACAATGGCATGCTCAAATTGTGTAATAGGAGGAGGGTTTATGATAAAGAGACTCTTTTCAGAGAAGTGGTCAGGGTACAAGGGAAACCACCAGAAAAATTATGTAGCATTTGGGTCTGGCAATTGTGGTACTCCCCATACTATCTCGAGGCCTGAAAAGGTGAGGGAAAGGAGCTGTTCCCAAGGAGAGAGAGAATGGCGAGGGGAGGTCCCTGACAGGACGAAGCAGCTATAACTCACAGTACTAGGACCCAGACAGTCTGCATTGTCCCCACAGGAAGGGAGTCAGGGGAATCAATACCCCAATTTCACTCTCATCTGCTCATCAGATCTCTTTCTGGTGCCTCTAACCGACCAATTCCAACAGGAAGCCAAGGGCAGCCCAGTAATGAGCCAGTGGTCTCCGGGCAGAGCACAGGGTGGTGAAGAGTGGACACTGGGTCTAGAGGGCTGGTCTGAAGACACACAGCAGATACGGTACATGTGTGTATACTCAAGTGATTCAAGTCCAAGGAAAAGAAGACTTCTCTGTAAGCCTTCTTTAGCTAGAAAATTCTGTAACTCTAAATATATTTACCTTATTATTTCATTGCCCGTTTTTCTTTCTTTTATTTTCCTTTCTTTTATTTCCCTTCCTTTATTTTCTCTTTTTATTTCCCCTTGGATCACTCAAGTACTCCCTTAAAAGAATGTCTAAATCCAGGGCAATAAATGGATTTTTCTCACACATGTCAATACCAAGCAATGGGTTGTACCTGACTGTAAGGTAATATTGAGGATTGGGAGGCCCCACTCAGCAGGAATGAGTGCCATGTTGGTGAGCAATGTCTGCCATGGACTCTGGAATGGTGAGGGCCAGGGAAGTCCACAAATTAACATCTCCATGATCCAAAGCAAAAGGAGAAATTAAGGTAATTTTCTATGTCATCTGGCTAAAAATAAATTTACCAAAAATATTTTCTTTAAATATGTATATGCATATATATTTATGTAAACTTCAACCTATTTACTTTCTCCAATACAAAAATAAATTTAAGATAAATATTGCATACACTATATCATATCCATTTCTGGAAGCATGAATAAATTGTCTTGATACTTCTGATTTTATCCTACTGATGGTTTTCATGTTCACATGTCCAAATAACATTGGTGATATTACAAAATGACTTGTTATTTTTATGCTTATGTTCTAGATCTGTGCTGTCCAGTATTGTAGCCATGAGTCATATGCAGCTATTTAAATTCAATTAGAATTAAGTAAAATTTTAAAACTCAGCTCCTCAGTCACACACACACACACACACACAAACACACACTTCAAGTGTTCAATAGCCACAAGTAGAACAGTGCAAATATAGAGCAGTTCCATCATTGCAGAAAGTTCTGTTGGAAGATGTTGCTCTAGCACCCAAGGCTAATTCTTGGACACAGTGAAACCGATGTGTTTATAAGCATCACTTACACTGTCAATAATCCTATTATGTACAAGGCAGCAAGCTACATCCTTTATAAACATTATCTCATTTAATCTTTACAACCACCCTATGAGGGAGAATTATTGCTGTCATATTACAGATGAGGCCCAGAAAGGTAACTCATCCCATAACCACAAGGTAGTAATTAAAAGAGCTCACATTCAAAGCTAGACCTTTCTGACATTAAAGCTCGTGCTCTTTACCATTATATCTGCACCTGCGAAAGAAATAACAACTCTATGGAATAAGTCATTTAGTTTTGCATTTAACACTGGAGATACCCTAGAGATATTAATAAAGTTGAAATGACAATTTATTTCCAAAACCAACATTTTTCCTTACATACTAGATTGTCATCTGTTGTTCATAATAAAGCTAAATATGATATGTTCTTGAATTAACCTTGTTGCTATCTTTAGTATTGTGAATGTGAGTTACTAAGCAAATGAATAATTGTTGTAATACTCATCCTATCTGTCTTAGTCAGGGTCCCATTAGAAAACAAATAGCATACTCAAACTGGGCAATTAAGGAGAGTTTAACTATGTGATTATTAATCAAGGTGTGGACAGTGTCCAGGAAAACCAGCAAGGAAAAGTGGATACCCGAATAGGAGTGGGAGCCATTAGTGCCTAAAGCCTACAGTAGGGGAAGAGCAAGGTAAAGAACACTTCCTAGAACCAGAAAGGGCAGCTGCATGGAGAAGGCACCTGAAGGAAGCTGTGACTTTTTGTAGAGGGACATAGTCAACTTATTGACTTAGCAAGGAGAGAGCTACTTCACTCACTTCCTACCCTCCCAGGTGAGGGCAAGTTCGACCGCTAAGACAGTCCATACAGTGCTGCCTCATGGGGTACCCAGCAAGATGGAGATGGGTGGAGAAGGCATCCAGGGGTACAAATAGAAGATCATACACATTATCTATTAGAATTGTTTGGGAAAAGACAAAGGACAGCCATGCATGAGGTTAATATTAATGGGGATAAGGTTAACCAACATCAGACTTCTCTAAATCACGGAGAGTCACTTATGGCTAGTTAGATCCTCAAGGTAGAGGGCCAGGCAGGCCATGGGTCTGCTTAGTGTGGAAGATACTGGTTTTCATTAAATTTTACTATACCAGTTCAAATAAGTAACTAAATATGGAACTTCACTGTGGGATTTCCTTCATGCCACGGCCAAGGATGTGGCAACTATATCATGGGATTAACTTGAAGCCAATAAGCACAGGCTTGATTGTAAAAGCTGCTGGGTTAGTGGCCCAAGAATTGACAGCTAGACTTGCAGTATTGAGAACTAGGATCACAGGTAGTCTAAATCCCAGGGCCACTTTTATGGAGCAGCAGAATTTAACTTTAGAGACTAATTTTTGAATCCCTATCACATGCCTACTACATCCCAGATACCTTCATTCCAATCATCCAGCTCATCTCACCATTTCCAGGCACACACCATTTTCTTTCCTGCAATTATAACTTGGCACGTGATGCTCCCTATGCTTGATTTCCCCTCCCTGGCTTGGTCTGATAAACTCCTACTCTAACTTCAAAACCCAGCTTGGGTACCACATCCTCTGAGAAGCCTTTCCAATTTCTGCCACACAGACTAAAGGGCTCCCTCCCTGAGACCTCTGTGGCTCTTGACCCATCGTGCCATGATAGTGGCTATCAGAATACAGTGAAATTAATATATTCAGCTAGTGGGGAGCTAGTGCTTATCCTGGAAGAGGTTGGTTTTCATTAAATTTTAGTACATAAGTATCTTTGAAAGGCACTGTATTGGGCATTGTGGGGGTGGGGGTAGGAGTGGTGCTGAGGTGGGAGGAAAAAGGTAGATAATAAAGGGTAAATAAAATTACCCATCCCTGCTTTTAAAGATGGGGCTATAAGATAAAATACAGAATGCCCAGTTACATTTGGATTTTAAATAAGCATATGAAAGATGCTCACATCATATGTCATCAGGGAAATGCAAATTATTAATAAAACAACAGTGAGGTATCACTACACACCCACTAGAATGGCCAAAGTCAAGAACACTGACAACATCAAATGCTGGTGAGGATGTGGAGCCACAAGAACATTCATTCATCAGTGATGGGAATGAAACCTGATATGGCTCTTTGGAAGAGTTTGTCAGTTTCTTACACAACTGAACATACTCTTACCATATGATCCAGCAATCAGGCTCCTTGCTATTTACCCAAATGAGTTGAAAACATGTCTACACAAAAACCTGCACACAGATGTTTATAGCAGCTTTATTCATAATTGCCAAGCTTGGAAACAACCAACGGAATATTATTCAACTCTAAAAAGAAATAGCTAGCAAGCGATGAAAAGAAGTGAAAGAAACTTAAATGCATATTACCAAGTGAAAGATGCCAATTTGAAAAGGTGGCATACTGTATGAGTCCAACTATATGACATTTTAGAACAGGCAAAAGGATGGCGCCTATTAAAAGATCTATGGATTCCAGAGGTTGGAGGTGAGAGGAGATGGAGCATAGAGAAATTTTAGGACAGTGAAACGACTCTGTATGACCCTATAGTGGTGGATACATGCCATACATTTGTCCAAACCCATAGAATGTACAACACCAAGATTAAATATACCCTTAGGTTAACTATGGACTCTGGGTGATTGTGATATGTCAGTGTAGGTTCCTCAATTGTAAGAAAAGTCCCACTCTGGTGGGGATGTTGATAATAGGGGAGGCTATGCCCCCTTATTATCTGTGGGGTCAGGGGGCATCTGAGATATCTCTGTACCTGCCTCTCAATTTTTTGTGAATCTAAAATTGCTCTTTAAAAATTTTTAAAAATCTTTTTAATTTCAGGTGAGCAACAGATAATTTTTAATATAACTTTTAAAAGTATATGCAGGCCAGGCATGGTGGTTCACACCTATAATCCCAGCACATTGGGAGGTCAAGGCGGGTGGATCACTTGAGGTTAGGAGTTCGAGACCAGCCTGGTCAACGTGGTGAAACCCTGTAACCATAAAAAAATACAAAAATTAGCTAGGCATGCTGGCGCGTGCCTGTATTCCCAGCTACTCAGGAGGCTGATGCAAGAGAATCGCTTGAACCCAGGAGGCAGAGGTTGCAGTGAGCTGATATGGTGCCACTGCACTCTAGCCTGGGTGACAGAGACCCTGTCTCAAATAAATAAATAAATAAATATATATATAAAAATAAAGTATGTGTCATGCAAATAGACTCAAATATTCACGGGATATAAACAAATAAAAACTTTTTTAAGTAAATACAGCTATGTTATGACTATTTTACTTTGATTTTTTAAAAATGAGTCTCCTGATTTAATCAGGGCTTTAGGATCATAGGAGATTAGTCACTCTCATAATGATGCATTTATTCTGGGAAAAATTTAACTTTCTTTGTCTTCTTCAGAAGCAGCTGCAAGAATGCCTAATACGAAAGTCATGGCCATCTAACACATCTTTACTAAAACTTGATTCCCTGGGGCAGAGGAAGGTCCTCACTGTAGTTGACGGTACAAATAAACCTTCACATGTGCTGTTTCCAAGCATCACTGCCAGACTTTCTGCCACCACCCATGTGCTTTTCTTCTCTAAATGCACCTCTAACCTCGGCCCCACTCACTGGAATGTTGACATTTACAATGCCATAGTTTGAATTTCATCTAAAATTCAAATTTAACTGGCTGTATTTTAATTTGCTATATCTAGTAACCTCGCTCAAAGGATTCATATTCTGGTTGCTGAAATAATATGTGAATATATGGGCTGTTTGCACTACCAGCCAGGGCATACTATGAACACAAGAAAGGCACAGCCAGGGAGTGCTAAGGGAAGCCCAGAGAGAGCCCTCCCTTGCCTCTCAGCACAGAGGGTTTCCGCCAGTAAACATGCCTTCTCTCAGGCTACACCAGCCGGCAGAAGCATGGTGCACTTGAGAGCGCCCTGGAATTAAAAGAGAAGACCTAGGCTTAAGTCCTAGGCAGGCCACTTATCAGCTGTGTGACATGCAGACAATCACTTAATTTCTTTAAGTCTCATTTTTCTTTCCCATACCGAAATGCTCATAAACAGTTTTTTTTTTTTTTAAAGAGTGAGGGGTCCTTTTGTATACTTAAGGATTCACACAGGGCCTACCTTGAGAAAAATCAGAATCTTGCTGTAGCATCATCCATTGCCCTCCCTCTTCTGCCTCCATATTGCTAACAAACACTGGCCCCCAGACATGACCCAAGCCATGACCCAAACCATCTAATACTGATGCATTCTGTGTGTCAGCCCCCAGAATCTTCTGTATCAGCGATCAGAAAGCTTTGACTGTAAAGGGCCCAGTAGTAAATATTTTAGGCTTTGCAGACCATAAAATTTATAAATTGTAAACTATTTTAGGGTTTGTGAGTTTCTGTTGCAACCACTCGACTCATCCATTGCAGGGTGATGAAAGCAGCCATCAAAAAAATGTAAATGAACGAGCGTGGCTGTGTTCCAACACAATTGCATTTATAAACCCTGAATTATGATTTTACATAATTTTCTTGTGTCATGAAATATTATTTTTCTTTTGACTTCTAAAAAGCCTACAGAAATTCAAAAACCATTCTTAGCTCACAGGCCATAGAAAAAACAGGCAGCAGGTTGGGCTTGGGCCTGGGCTGTGGTCTGTTTACCCCTGTTCTTTAGGACTGGGTTGCTAATGTCTGGTAAACTCTCCAACTTGGAAGGGTGGTCCATCTCCTACAATTGGTGACCGAGAGCAGAGTTACAAAAAGAGCGGATCTGAGTTCTTATTCGGCCCTGGCCTCTGTCGTTAACTTACTATGTGAATCCAGGGAAATTATGTCACTACTTCCTGCCTCATCCTTCATCTGTTTAAAAAAAGACTGGGAGTGAGGGGGCATTATATTTAGCAAGCTGCTAAATAAAGTGATTGGGAAATACAAATGAGGAAAAGAGAGACATACTTAGCAGGGACGGTCCAAGTGTTGAGTAACATTAAAAATCATCCAGCAAGAGAAATAAAGGAATCAAACTGATTTTCTGAGAAAATTTCCACCACTGCTTTTTACTTCATGGAAAGCAAAGTAATGGGTGAGGTCATTTTTCCTTTGCACACAATTCACTTTCATGAAGTTTGCCAAAAAGGAGAAGTTTCTCTCAACAGTGAAGTCCTGATGCCCGACCGAGCCCCAAGGGAGCACTTTTTTCACAAAAGCTGTTTCTGTCCCTCGCTGGCCCCTCTGTTCTCTTCCTGCACCGCTTCCCACTCCATCTCGGGCTACTGTCCACAAATCCCACTTTTCCCAGTTATAGACTTCATCCCTTTCTCCTGTGGGATTATGGTGCTGACAAATACCAGGTATATTGCAGAGCCAGAAACCAACACAAAACTACAAGGCTTACCAATCATTGTTGTTTTGATGAGATGATATCAGGAAACTTTTAAAAATGAAAGAAAACCCTTAAAACTTATGAAACTAAAACTTCCAGGTAAACAGTGACGCTGAAAACTCAAGGACAGAAAAAATAAAAGGTGCTTGTTTTAATAACGTGGCTCTTTTGCTGGTGAGACATGGCGATCAACCTTAAATGACAATCCTAGGGGGATTAGAAAAAGGGCCCTCCAGGTGATACAAGGGGAAAAGATCAGGTTTTGTTAGAAGTAGAAAGCATCCACCAGAACAGAATAATGATTAGAGATAATTACAGCCAATTACAAAGGTGCCAGAGTACTGGTGCCTACCCAGCAAGTTACAGTACAGTGGAACCTCATTTTTAATCACTTCGAATGTGCCACTTTTATTTCTTGGCTGATGAATTTCACAGACAGTCTCAAGTGTATTTACATAGCATTTTGGTTCAACCAAGGTCAAAGAAAGTAAGAGACACATTCTCCTTAGAGCCTCATTCTCTCTCAGATGCTTGAGTAAGTGGCTTAAGAGAAGCAACTTGGGACCAGGCACAGTGGTTCATGCCTGTAATCCCAGGAATTTGGGAGGCCGAGGTGGGCGAATCACTTGAGGCCAGGAGTTCAAGATCAGCCTGACCAACATGGTGAAACCCCATCTCTACTAAAAATACAAAAATTAGCCTGGCATGGTGGCGTGCACCTGTAGTCCCAGCTACCAGGGAGGTTGAGGCACAAGAATCGCTTGAACCCAGAAGGCAGAGGTTGCAGTGAGCTGACATCACCACTGCATTCCTGCTTGGGTGACAGAGCAACACTCTGTACCAAAAAAAATAAAAATAAGAAGGAAGCAAGGTGGAGCACAAAGGGAAGTGCTAGAATTCAGGGCTTGGTCCTGCCTCCTTTGAGGCAGGTAAACATGAACACATTGACTTCTTTGTACCTCAGTTCTTTCATCTGTAAAATGAAGATAATGTCCTGTCCCACTTGCCACATACTCTGTCATCAACTTCAAACAACTTGAAATATAAAAGGACTTTGCAAATTACAAAATATAGGAGTGGGTTTTTTTTTATTACTATTGTGATTGAAGGAGGAATCATCATTCAAGTCAACTGCTAAGCTATTGAACGGCTGCTTCAATCACTTGAACAGATGACGTGTGAGGGTTAATAAGCACATGTCTTGGTCACTGCTTAGGTCTGGTGAGTCAGAGCCCCAAGCACGAGGGCCAGATCATGGGCTTCATGGGACCAGCTCATCTGACCTGGACAGCAGGAGCTTGCAAGCTAAAGAAATCTGGGATTGAATCCCATCTCTGCCCGTTTCTCACTAGGCAAGTCCCTTATCGGTTTCTCCATGCCTGAAATTGAGAAAATAATACTACCTGGTAGAGCTGTTGTGAGACTCAGAGATAACACACATAATCTCTGGGGCATAGTAGGATTTTTCACAAATAGGAACAAGTGTGACTAAGGGAAGGGCTGATAGCTCTGACTCTTGCCAGCTATTCTGCAAATGCACAAGGAGATGGCTTATGTGGACAATCTGCTCAGATTCATTCCTACTTCTTGGAAAAAAAACCCAAAGACATGGCTTATAGGTGATGAAATTTGCATCTACAAATGATAACACATTATAAACCTACTACTTCCAGTTACTTTTCTTATTATAATATAGTTCCTGAGACACCTGAAAGGAAATTCTGATCATTTGACCTGAACTGGTCATAACACTACTCCTTAAGCTTCTTATTCCTGTGCTCAAAACTGCCAACCCTCCCCATCCCCCAACCCTGCCTCTCTGTCTACTGTAGTAAATCTTTTCCAAACTTCTACCTCACTTTGCCCCTGAATTAACCCAACATTCAAGCCAAACTGGACATCTCATTATTTACCAAAGTCACCCTTTTCCTGGAAAGCCTGACACTGACTTAAACCAGGCATCCTGGAAACAGACACTGAAATGCTGAGATTTGTGTGTAGGAGGCTTATGAGGAAACCTCCAAGGAACACCTGTGAGGGGCAAGGCCAGAGAGATTGGGCAAAGGGAGATGTTCAACCATGATGTGTCCACAGCTAAGGACTCAGCTCACACCACAAAAAGTTCTGGAGCTGAGACGACCCCTCAGAGTTGCCGTAAATTGTGTCAAGGAGCTGTGACCTCTACCTATTGACCAGTCTCTGGAGATGGGCTGCCCCCAGGGAGGTGACATAACCTTTGGATAAGGGCAGTGCTCAGAGAGGAAGTCAGCTGAGATCCATCAACAGCCAGACCTCCCTTCAGCTGGGGAATGTGTGTCTCCTCCTCAGAGGGCATCTGGGCCGTTCCCCCACCACACTCACTATTCCACTGGCCAGCTCACAAGGCCCATCGTTGCCCCTGCCTCTCTGTGAAGCCCTTTGACCCTGTATTCTCTCCCTGTTCGTATGTGAGATACGACCAACACACTTGCAAGACACTTCCAGGTATCTCTTGCTGTCACCACTGAGTTCAGAGGTCACAAAACTCAAAGCCTGTATTTGGTGCCACTTCTCAAAATTCTAGTGAACACAGAGAATGAGAAAGTTATACCCCTCAAAAATGTGCTGTGATGTGTTGTATTCTCCTAGTAAAAATTTACAAGCTCTCAGCATATTTAAGTATACTGAATATCTCCTAGGCTGGTTCCTCATTTTGTTTATAGGAAAGAATATTTCGTTGGTAACGGTACAACTCTATTCTTACACAATATCCATTGGGGTTTTCATTTCCTTTATTTGCTGAATAATTTTTCTTTATAAAGTATTCTGTTGAAAATGTAACAAGAAGTTCTATATACTGCAAGGAAAATTCAGACTAGACGAACAGAGTCAAATTAATAAGAAATCTTCCGGCTGGGCGCGGTGGCTCAAGCCTGTAATCCCAGCACTTTGGGAGGCCGAGACGGGCGGATCACGAGGTCAGGAGATCGAGACCATCCTGGCTAACACGGTGAAACCCCGTCTCTACTAAAAAAATACAAAAACCTAGCCGGGCGCGATGGCGGGCGCCTGTAGTCCCAACTACTCCGGAGGCTGAGGCAGGAGAATGGCGTGAACCCGGGAGGCGGAGCTTGCAGTGAGCTGAGATCCGGCCACTGCACTCCAGCCTGGGCGGCAGAGCGAGACTCCGTCTCAAAAAAAAAAAAGAAATCTTCCAAATTACAGAAAGGTATGAACCATAAAGAAAATATCGTTGTAAAGCAAACCCAGTATTCAGCATAAATACACCTATCCAGCTCCCTTACAAACTGAAGAAATGAAGATTAGTGTCATCATTTCACATATTGAAATGATTTATTGGATCAAAAACACAAAAATCGGTGCTTTGAAATAGATTACATAAATTTTAAAAGATTAAGTGAATGAATGAAGCCATACACTTTTACCAAAGATGAGAGATAACTAGTATACAAAAGATATACATAATACTTATATATGCACATTTATAAAAATATATAAATTAAATCGTATCGTTTTATATACATTATATATGTTTATATTATTTTATATGCATTTATATATAAAATGTGTGTGTACACATGTGTGCATTAGGGAAATATACACACATATACATGTAACCCTAACAAATTATATATGGCTGCTGTCATTTGGGAAACTACCACTTCACTCTTACAGACTGTTGCAAAGTGAAGGCCTGAAGTATCTCCAGCTCTAGTTCAACAGTATAGCTGTCTACACATGGTCCCTCCAACGCTTCCAATCTGCAATGCAAGACCCTACACAGTACCACCCTTAGATCCAGGCCTATGGCCTACCCTGCACACCTCAGGGTACCTGCAGTTTGGATGTCTTGTGCAAATTTTTCCAAGTCTTCCTCAGGTGCCTGCGATCTTCCAAGGCCAGAAATGCCATCAGGGTCAGGCAACCCATCCCACACTGGGACTTGCACGAGCCCTGGCCCCCATTTCTCCTTTTCAGGATACTCTCCAACCCTCTGCCTCAGTGTGGGGTTGACCAGATACCCCAAGGAACCTCTCTGTGGTTACCCAGGCCTGTGGTTAGGCCCTGTTCCAGGAGAGTGGCCTGATAAACAGGTCACCCCTACTGACAAACATAGTGTTCACTTTGCAGGATCTCATAATATTGCGCCAGAATGGCAATGACATGCTGATTTGGTAGGATTTTTCAGGGTTCTGCATTCACTCCCCATCCTGGACTTGAGCCTGGCTTTTGTGAACCTCTCAGTGTTTCCACAGTGGTGCTGCCTCTGGTCTACAGAACCCCAGGCTGGTAGGGCAATAGCAGGTGTCCTTCATCCTGTGCCACTCCCACCCTAACTGCTGGCTCCACCCTTACAGGCTCCTTGCCACATGCCAGATTATCAAGGGTGGCCTCACCCATCTCTGAGTTTTCCGGAGACTTTTGCTCCACAGGGCAAGTGGCCATGGATCTTTACAATAGACGTTCCCTCATCTTATCAATGTGGACCTTGCATTTTCCCAGGTTGGTCTTCTTGTGGGAATGAAACTATTCTTCTCACTAGGCCCATGGAAGGAGAACCCTAGGAATGCGATGAGTATAGCCCAAAGCATTCAAGAAAATACACACTTGAAAGGCATGTTATTCTACATTTATACTATGAAGATGCAAATAATAAATTTAACATGACCAAAAAGTGAGTTATTGTTCCCATTTTTTTACATACTCTCAGTAAGGCTTGCATTTGTGATAATCAGCTAAGAAGCACAGTAACAATCCTAGAGAGAGTCACTGGAGGCCAATATTTACAGTATGCACAAGGGAGGATGAGGTGCCATAAGTAATGATATGACCAGCACTACATAAATGGTTATTAGGAATGTAAAGAGGCAAGAAAGTCTATCCATTTTGCTCACATAAAAACAGGCTCCAAAGAGCTGTATGAGTATTATAATACTCTCACAGGCTCTGTGAGTATTATAATAACATATTTCTCACCTTTTTCCCATGGTGGGAGATTTGAAGTTAGCCAGAAATGGTGTCTTTGACAACAAAGAACACAGAGAAATGGTTCCTGAACCCGAACAGGAAGCAATGGTGCCTGGACACTGTGAAGAATCTTTACATGCACTGACTGGACAATAAACAAATATGTAAGTATCACTTCTTTATCCATTATCCTAAATCTTCATTAATAAATGACTATACCTCACATGGGTCCATGAATTTTATGTGCTTTAATCCAATAGTTTATACAGAAAGGGGTCCTGCAAAAAAAACAGAAAAAAAAGAAAAAAAAAAAAAGAAATTTCCAGGGCCCTGTAAGCCTAGAGGTGGCCCTGATCCCATATGAGTTAGAAAAATCATCCTGAGACCCAGAGATACCAAATGAACAGTGACTTTCACAAGTCCTTTCTGAGTGCAGCAAATTCTCTCAACATTTCCCAGGCTGTGATGAATATCATTATTGGATTTACTCGACGGTACTTTGTAGTAATCCAATGGAACATCTTCCAGTGGAACTTTTTGGAAATACATTGACTTATTAAAATCAAAGTAGATCTTAAGAGGCCAATAAAACCACCTCCCTTGCCCCATGTAACTGACATTTCCCCATGTTCTCCATTGATACTTCTTGTTTGTGATCCATTAAAGTGAAAAACTCTACAATTGTTTTAAATGTCAAATGGAGGTAATTTATATTTACAGCTAATCTAGTATAGCACTAATCCAAGATGCTCACTAGAGCTGGCCCAGCTGCTTCACCCAGCTGTCTCTCTCTCACCTTAAAGTAGTCAAAAACCCACATAGACCAATGAAAATGTTTCCTGCTTTTCATAACCTCCTGAGAAGGAGACTGCATTGTTCTCAATCACCCACTGCAATGTTTAGCAATGTTTACACTGCTTCTATAGGAGGCACTCATTCTTCATCTGATTAACGCATCTCTGGATTCATGGTCCATGTCTCTGGGTCCCTAACCACCCAATGACCCCCTCCTGTTTATCCAGGAAAAGAAGACTTTTTTGAGGGATGACTAACTTTTCCATGAAGACCTGCCTTACATCTTTCTGAATTTACCTGCCACTCTTCTATATGGACTCAAATTACTTATTTCTTAAAACTTTAAAAAATTCATTCCCAGAGATATTGGTAATCTCTTCCCTAGAAGAATAGTTAAGCTCTTTTGATTAACTCTGTGTGGTAAGCTATAAACATCAGTCCATTTTCTTTCTAGTTTCATTTGTTTTGGTTTTTACACTTCTTCCATTTTCTTTTTTTCCTATTTGAAATCAGGTACTCCTGATTTAAACTCATGTGAAAGAAACAAATTATTCAGCCTCTTCTTTGTCAGGGGTTTGCTGGACAGCTTTTCTCAATCCCTAAAAAGTAGAAAGGTCAATTTCTATCATGCCAGCTTGTAAGTGAGACCCTACTGTGTAATACACCCCCGTTGAGCCCTTCTTCCCACCCTCTAAAATTGCAAAAGAACATATTTCCCCTTAGATCTCCTCTAGCAAATGCCTGATTGCTTTAGAGGCTTTGGGGCACATTTGACATCGAGATATGAGAAGTGAAAGCTCAAATGCAATGATTCACATTTGAAGCAGTTATGAATTTTACATGTTAAAACAAAATGGAGCTCTCTTTAATTCACTGTAAATGAGCTTAAATTAGTTCACAAACTCATAGTGGAAAACCTAAGCTGGACAATCAAGGTAAACCTAGTCACTTCTGGTTTATGCCAGTCTCCTTGGGAGGGCATCACCAATCATTTCAGAAGGCTCCCCTCTCTTTCTTTTTTCCTTATCCCCATGGGGAGACACAAGCTGCAGGAGGAGGTATTTGAAACTTGCTGGCATCAGGCAATAGGTATCAGGCCGAGGTCATCAGTAAGTGTGATACTCAAAAGATGTAACAAGCAGTTGGAATAGACATTGACTGATATACGATGGGGTCTTCCTGATGAGTGCCAGCTGATGGCAGCCCTGCTTTTATCCACAATGGCTTCCGAAGGAGCATATTCTTTGATCCTTGGGACCCTCACCAGGGCATCCAAGGCTGAACCATCTACTTCCTGCTCTGTTCTCAGGTTGCCGGTTTTGAAGATCACGCAGTTGATTCCAGAAGCTTATAAGCCATTTGACATCTAAATAAGAGAAAGGAGAACTAGAATGCAACATGATTAACACTGACAGGAGTTATGGATTTTATGTGTTAAAAAATGATAAACCCAAAACTCAAATACTCATCTCGGGGAAATGGGAAATGTTCGGCTCTCTGGCATCTCCTGGGACTGCAGGCCTGTTAGGTACTACTTCAGGCTTCCTCTGCCTAGACCTTCTTGTTGCTGCTGCAGAGTCATGCTAGAATGGGAGACTTATCTACAATAATTGCTTCCTTTTTCTAGAGCTTCATCAGCAAGCAAGATACAAGGCAGCAAATGCATCCTATCCTATGCTATCATTAGGTTCCCCAAAGGCTTGGTAGGAGGTGGACGGGCACAAAGCACTTTCTTTGGTTCCTCATCAGCCTCTGTCCTCAATTTCTTCTCCTGGTTGCCTGCTGCTTAAACCCGATCTCCGCATAGGCAGGAGAATACTCATGAGCCATTCCTTCCCAATCAGTGGTTTCCATGTGCCAAAAATTCCAGGGTCTTAAGCTTTTGGAGTTCAGGCTCTTGCATTAAAAGTCTCAGCTTTCAAGAGTATTGTCTCTTTTAAGGCATTAAAAAATAAATTCAGAAACTCAACTGACTTTCTTATGAGTAATTTTAGCTTTCTCCTAAAAAAATAAATTCCACTGGCATAATGGGTACAGGGTTGTAAAGAAGTAAGAAAACTGTGAAAAATAAAACAAACAGTTATACAAAAAATCTCATTATCTCTAACCCGTATTGGTTGCACACATTTGGGGAGAGTTTCTTTCAATATCTAAGACAGAGATCAGAGGCCCATAAAATAATTTATATTGATGAAAATCAATCAATCCTTTTTGGCTGTTGTAATTAAAATGTACATATCAATAGTTAATAAATAAGATGTGATGAAGATATTTAAAATATAAAATACCTTCATTTTAAAAATTCTACTCCATTTAATATACCACTTGTTATATGACCTCAACTCAGAAGAAATTCAAGATAGCACAATTACCCTTTCCTTTTTTTTCTGAAGAAAATATTTCAAAAGACCACACTTCCCACATATATGGCATCCTATTGTAAAGGCCTCCCATCTGTAGAAGGAAGGAGGTGACTTTAAGGACAGTTAAGATTTTCACACTGAATTTTAACAGCAAATGGCATTAGTCACCCCGCTAGGGATACTGACAATTTGCTTCCTTGTTATTTTACACAGTTTAAAAGGAATACCTCCCATCTTGTTTTTTCCCCCCAAATCCAAAGATCACACACACACACACACACACACACACACACACAGGTTGTGTATTCCTTATCCAAAATACTTGGGACCAGAACTGTTTAGGATTTCAGATTTGTTTTTTGTTGAGCATTCCTAATTCAAAAAAAAAAAAAAACAAACAAAATCTGAAATGGTTCAATAAGAATTTCCTTTGATCATCATGTCAGCACTCAAAGTTTCAGATTTGGGAGCATTTCAAGTTTTGAGTTTTGAGATAGATATATATTATAATATATTATTATTTATTGTATATTATATAATATATACATTTTAATCATATATAAGATATAAAAATATATTTATACATTTATATCTTTAATAAGATAAAAATTTATATATAATCTATGTTATATATGATATATTTTATATAAAATTCATATACATAAGATATAAAAATATACATGAGTACATATATTATTTATTTTATATATATATATATTCAGTTTCTGAGTGAAGATGAAAAATGATGTTTAGGCCAGGTGTGGTGGTTCATGCCTATAATCCCAGCACTTTGGGAGACCAAGGCAGTTGGATGGGCTGAGGTCAGGAGTTCAAGAGCAGCCTGGCCAACATGGTGAAACCCCATCTCCACTAAAAATACAAAAATTAGCCAGGTGTGGTGGCACACGCCTGTAGTCCCAGCTACTCAGGAGGCTGAGGCAGGAGAATCACTTGAATCTGGAAGGAGGAGGTTGCAGTGAGCCGAGGTGGCTCCACCACACTCCAGCCTAGGCAACAGAGCAAGACTCCATCTTAAAAAAGAACAAAATGATGTATAGTCTCCTGGTAACAAAGGCATCAGCATCTCTATCAGTCTTATAGCCAGGTATATGCAACAGATCATCATGGAAGTAAGAGTAACTGGACCCAAGATGAGAAGGAGGAGGAGGAGGAGGAGGAAGGGCAGGCACTTATATTTGCACAGCATCTCAGAGTATAGTAAACTCTTCCTTTGATCTCGTTTGACCCTGAGAATAACCTATGCAGTAAGTGAGGCAGACATTATTATCACCCTTATCTGATAGTTAATGAAACTGATCAGAAAGATTGTGTCCCGTGCAAGGTCCCATAACTAATAAGTGAAAAGGTAGGACAACTACAAATCCAGATACTCTGATTCCAAATTCCACACTCTTTTCGTCAAAGCACAATAGCATCTCCCATTAAATGAACCTAGATTTGGGAGCTGTAACAATTCCCCTGTGAGATTCTTTCAATCTACCAAAAATTTGTCCTTTTTTACATATCTATTGAAGGCTATGGGAGAGACTGCTACTACTCACTTATATGCATATTTCTCTTCTTCTAGGAATTTCTAGAAATTTCTCTGCTTTCCTAGTTAAGACAATATGACTGAGTTATGCACAATGAATTGTGGGAAGAAATGAGGCATGCCACTTTCCCGCCTTGTTTCCATGATCACCATCAGCCATGAGCTTTCTGTAATCCCATCTTTCTCTAATCCAGGTACAGAGAAGCCAGTGGAGAACACTAGATGGAAAGAATAAGGGTCCCTGAGTAACTGCATGGAGTAGCAGTAGTCTGTGACAAGAGTGAAAAATAAAGCTTGAATGTGAAAACCTCCAACATGTAGGGGCTCTTTGCTACAGCACTAGTAATTTATCCTAACCGATACAAAGAGCAAAGAAAAGATCATATTTTAGCATGCAAGATGCAGTGACACTGATATTTTAAATGATAAAGACAGGATGTAGGACATTGTCTTCAGCTTTTAGTGTTCTCTTATATTTGACATGAAAAATCTTAATGACTGACTGGTTCAGGAGCAGTCCGAGGTGGTGAGTCTCTTTCTGTCTCTCTCTCTCTCTCTCTCTCTCTCGCTCACACACACACACACACACATTCACACACACACACACAGACAGACATTTTGCTTTGCTTTGTATTACATCAAATTGTTCTTGGATAAGGTGGATTCAGGCTTTGAAAGGACAAAAACATAATTTCGGGGGTCTTCTTGAAGAACACAAAATCACAAATAGAATTAGGCACAAAAGTAACCATTTATTAAAAATTACAAAATAAATCACAACAAATTGCAAATGTTAAATACCATAAATGTAACAAAATCCAAAAAGAGAACTTACTACTTTTTATTAATAAACTGCCTGACATAAGTATATAATTTTTTTTTTACTTTTTTGGCTGTATACTCTTTTATCACCCCTTTCTATGACAATGATTTTGTAATTTTGTAATAGAGAGCACAAAGATAAATACCTTTCTTCCAACATATTTCATCAATAGTGTTCTCATTATTGATGGTAATGTCATGTGTACTTTTAGGATTATTGCCAATTTTGGGAAAATCTCAGTAAAGTTTCTGCCACATAAGAGCTGTAATATTTGGAAACATTGTGCACAGACTAGCTTTCAACTCTGTATATTTTAATCCTTGTTTCTTCTGTTCAATTTATGTACTTCCAGTGCTGGAGACCATCAGATACACCAGTATTAAGACAGAACCTCTGCCCTAAATCCTTGTGTTATGATGCCAAGTGAGTTGGCACATTGGAAAATAGAAATGTTCCTGGAAGACATACTGACATGGTTTGGCTCTGTGCCCCCACCCAAATCTCATCTCAAATTGTAATCATTACAATCCACGTGTGTCAAGGGCAGGATCTGGTGGGAGGTGATTGGATTATGGGGGTGGTTTCTCCCATACTATTTTCATGATGGTGAGTGAGTTCTCATGAGATCTGATGGTTTTATTAGGGGCTCTTCCCCCTTCACTCATTTGCTCTCTCTCGCCTGCCACCATGATTTTAAGTTTCCTGAGGCCTCCCCAACCATGAGGAACTGTGAGTCAATGAAATCTCTTTCCCTTATACATTATCCAGTCTCAGGTAGTTCTTTATGGGAGTGTGAGAATGGACTAATACACATATTTATGCCAGGATAACCTGCAATAACATAGAAGTGACTAAAAGCCATATAAATGTGTCCCTTTTAAACCATACTAAGTCTATCCCCCATTGCACTTTCTCTCAGTCAGATCAAAACAACAAACCAACCTATGGTTGTCCCTGCAACACTTGACAGGAGTGGAATTATAACAAAGGAAAGTTAAGGAGAAAAGAGTGAGCTTACTTGATTGCAGTTAAAATATCTAGAAATTTCCCTAGGTTTGAATGTTTTAATAAAGTTCAGGCTGATGTCTAAAGCTAGCATGGTCCATGGATTTTGGGGTTAAATGCTCCACTCCTAAATTGCAAACTTCATTCAGGAAATCATAAATTGGCTTCATGACCATTTTTGATGAAAAATAAACTGTTTTTTTAATGTTCTCATCAGATACAATATAATAAAACCTCTTTTGGAAATGGGTCCAATCATTTTCCCAGGTATCTCTCTCTCTCTCATTGTAACATAGACAGTCTAGACAATAGCAGTTATATTGAATTTTGTGATCATCCCCAGAAGCTAAGACAGTGCACCAAGGTGCCTAAGGTACATTGTCTATTGGCACTTAAAAGTTTCAAAGCAGGCACATTAGCTAAACTATGAAACTTTGGATTTTTAAACTACTTAAGAGTCCTGTGAAATGGAAGAAGAGTTGAGATTATGCAGGTAGGTTACAAACTGGGTGGGACTAATCTGGGAGGGCTCCTTAGGGGAGACATGTAATTTGGGGTGCTATAGGACAGTGGTTAAGCTCCATGGAGGCAGGGACTTTGTTTTGTTCATTGCCATCTTCAGTGCCCACAATACTGAAGTACACACCAAGTGCTCAATTCACATTTTTGGCTTGGATAGAAGGAAGGAAGAAGGGGAGACAGGAAGGAGGGAAGCAGGAGAGAAGGAAGGAAGAAGGAGGGGAAGAAAGGAAGAATGGAAGTATGGAAGGAAGGAGGAAAATAGGAAAGGAAGGGAGGGAGGGAGAGAGGAGAGAAGGAGTGAAAAGGGAGAAACAGAGGGAGGGAGAGAGAGGAAAGAAAAAGAAAGAGGAAGGAAGGAAGGAGGGAATGACGAAGGGAGGGAGGGAGGGAGGGAGGGAAGGAACTCGTCGGATGGAAGAAGGATGGGTGGCAGGAGGGAGGAAAGGAGGAAGAAAGGGAGGAGCGAAGGCAGGCCTTTGTACTAGGTAAGTGTGTTTCAGGTTCCTCACCTGTAAAATAAGGTTAAAATAGTCCCTCCCTCATAAAGTTGCAGTGAGAATTAAATGAGCTAATATACACAAATAATTTATAAGAAGGTCTGGTACTCAATGACTTAGTTATTACAGTGAATATTTGCCCTTCACTTAGTTCCATGGGGCTGTCATTCACAGCATCCAACAAGAGAGGATATTGTTACTGATTGGCACAGAGAGAAGGAAGCTGAATTAAGAATAATAGGAAATCTGCCAAGGGGCCTGAAATCTCTATTCTGAAAATTCGTGAGAATTGGAAGATCTGGGATTTGATCTGCAGGCAGGAATGAAAAGAAGAGGGTGCCCTGCGATGTGGCAGGAAGACCCATCTCAAGCCCCAACTGGGTAAACGCAATCAATAACATCCTGTCAGGAACTTTTTGTGGTCTCATGTAAATTTAGGCTACCTGAATAAAAGATAAAAACTGTCATTTCCTCTCTCATCATGTAGCGTGATGATTTATCTATTCCTTTGAAAGAACCAAACGAAACCAACTATTGCTTAAACGTTCCTGGTTATATGTGTCCATTGTGAAATATAAGAGAAGAATAGTGCAACATGGTGAGATGTTTTAGGACATTTGCAGAGCGGAACACTAGAAAAAAATGAGGAATAATTAACTCAAGATGATGGGCAAGTCATTATAATTATTCCTAAGGCAGGCTAGAGGGAAAAAGTGTCATGGGTTGTTTAATCAACCCTGAACTGCGGGGGTGACTACTTATAACTTAGGTGTTTTCCAATTAGCTAATACCAAACATTAATAAATGGCCTGCTGCATTTATAACACAATGCTTCTGTATACTTAGAGAGAGTTAGTGTAGCATCCTCTCAAAACTTTAAACTTGACTTGGGATGCTCTTAGAAAACTCTACTTCTCAAAAGTTGTTGTATCTTGTTCATTTATCAAACCCATGATCTTCAAAGGCGTTTAAGCTCACAAAGGCAATGTGAAAAATCACTATGGCAGGAACTGAGGGCTATTTTCATATATAGGCAAGTCATTGTGCTCAATAAATCCTTTAAAATGGGGACAAGGTTGAGGTCCAGACTTGTGAACTGTGTTCCACATAAAAGACTAATTCATAACTTGTCTCCCACCATTTGCAATCTGATCTTGCTCTGAAGGAGAGGGAGTGTCATATTCAACACTATCCACATTGAAAGCTCCTGGTTAAAAGGATGTACAGCAGAGAGGTTGGTGTTTCAGAGGATCTTGTGGAGAATTGTAAAAACAAACATCCTGCAGAATTACGAGGAGCAATGACTTCCTCACTTGGGCTCAGCCTGAAGGCTCATCTCATCTCAAGGTCAGAACAAAGGCTGACCTCGTCTAGCACAGACCTTTAAGACCTAAGTCCTCCAGAACACATACACAGTCTTACTGTGACCAAGTGGAAGGGAAAGATTGATTTTGTTCGTCCTGCACCTCAGCCCATCTCTGAAAAATCTATACTTTGGTTCATTTGTATCAACAATACTAAGTTCTGTTTTCTTCTTCTTTTTCTTTTCCTTTCTTTCTTTCTTTTTTTTTTTTTTTTGAGACAGGGTCTCACTCTGTCACCCAGGCTGGAGTGCGGTGGTGCGATCTTGGCTCACTGCAACCTCCACCTCCCAGGCTCAAGCGACTTTCGTTTTTCAACCTCCTGAGTAGCTGGGATTATAGGCATGCACCCCCATGCATGGCTAATTTCTATTTTCAAAGGCATCTTTCTGGAGTAGCTCGGTATTATTTTAGAAAAATCTTCACTTGCTTATCAGATGGGTCAATATTCATTAAAGATCAAAGTAAAATCATAGCCACTCAAACCCCATTAACTAACAAGGATGGGGTATAGAGAAAAGAACTTGAGTCATGAAGTCAGATAGACCTTCAGTAAGATCTCAACTTATTAGCAACAGGATCTGGAATAAATGCCTTGACTTCTGAGAATCTGAGTTTCTTCAACTATAAATGGGACTGAGAAGCCTCACCTTAAAAGGTAATTGTGAGAAACAATACATATCAAGGGTTTGGCACAGTGTCAAAAAATAGTAGAGGCACAATAGATACTCTTATGCTATTACTATTATGATCAACATGAAGATTTCTTGATAATTCAACCAAGAAAACATTAGTAGATCTAATCTCCACTCTTGAAGACCCAAAACTTAGCTGTATGACTGAGATCAATCAAGTTCAGTTTCCGCCCCTTGAAATGAAAATTGTAGTTGGAATCGCCATATAGCATATACTTTCAATGGTGAAACACAAAAACATAAAATTTTTTACAGTTAAAAGCACTCTGTGGAGTGTTCTTTTTAAAATTTAATTTAATTTATTTTAAGTTCTGGGGTATGTGTGCAGGACCTGCGGATTTTTTACACAGGTCAACGTGAGCCATGGTGATCTGTGGCACCTATCAACCCATAACCTAGGTATTAAGCCCCGTATGCATTAGCTCTTTATCCTGATGCTTTCCCTCCCCAAACCCCCACCCCGAGAGGCCCTAGTATGTGTAGTTCCCCTCCTTGTGTCCATGTGTTCTCATAGTTCAGCTCCCGCTTATGAATGAGAACATGTGGTGTTTGGTTTTCTGTTCCTGCATTAGTTTGCCGAGGATAATGACGTCCAGCTCCATCCATGTGCCTGCAAAGAATATGATATCATTCCTTTTTTATGGCTACATAATAGTCCATGGTGTATATGTACCACATTTTCTTTATCCAGTCTATCATTGATAGGCATTTGGGTTGATTCCATTTCTTTGCTATTGTGAATAGTGCTGCAATAAACATACGTATGCATATCATATATCTTTATAACAGAATGATTTATATTCCTTTGGGTATATACCCAGTAATGGGATTGCTGGGTCAAATGGTATTTCAGGTTCTCAATCCTTGAGGAATCTAATATTGTTATCATTGCTGGTACTGTTAGAATGGTCAAATATCCTCAAGTTTGTGTTTTTGCTGCTTTTTCTGTCCTGTTTTTAGCCAAATGCAGCAGTCTTAGATTCCATCAGCTAGAGACTACTAGTGTTGTGGGGGCAAGACCAAACCACTTTCGCTCCTCATTTGGTTAAAACATGGTATTTTTTCCAAGGTATGATTTGGCACTTCTCAAAAGAATGTGATAGGTGCTCTCGAGTGAAAAGTCTGAAGCAATTTCTCCCCTTGGAAATGTCCAAGAGAAGTCATCACCTACTGAGCTGAGCCCAGTTGTCAGGGATGGCTTCCTTCAGCACCCGTGTGGTCCTTCCCTTGTCAGTACTCCCCGAGCTTGCCTGTTGCCCTTTCTCCTGTTTCTGAGTCTTCTGGGTGTGTCTTGTCTCCAGTACTCTTCTTGAGGCCAGGGTGTGTATTTTAATGTTCCTTGAATCTTCTGTGTTACTTCCCAATCCTCTTTATGTGCTATTCTAACCTCTGATAAAGGCTTCTTTTTATCTACTCATCACCTGTCTAAACTTAGCAAAAGAATTGTCCAGCAAAATAATGGAGGAGCCTGAGTTCCTCCACCTGTTGAAAAGAATAACAACACTTCTTAATGATGAAAATAATGGCAATTTTAACAACACTTACTGAAAATTTACAATATCCTAGGCATTATACTAAGTGCTTTACTAACATGTCTTCATTTCATCCTCCCAGCAACCTCACGAGGTAGCTATTGTTACCTCTCATTTTTAGAGAAAGAAACAGAATCACAGAATAAAATAACCTACCCAAGCAATCGAGTAGTCTGTCTGTGTGTGGATATGGAGCCAGGATCCTGAGCCAAGGCCATACCATCTCAGCATCTATAACCTTCTGGGTTTTGCTGCACCAAACCAAAGCTTTAAAATTTACTTTGGAACATCAAAGTCCTTGCATATAAACCTATTGCTAATTGGGAGATTTTGATTTGTGGATTTGTATATACATCTAATTAACCTTTCACATTTTGTGAACCAAACCCATCTGTAACATGCATTGCCTTTTAAAGAATGAAACTGCCCTAACTCATAGATATCCCGTTTCTTCAAATTGTACCGAGGACTGGGATGGCTTCCTTTTGACAGGGTCAACTTATCCATTAGGTACGGCAGATGCAGTGCTCACATCCCACAACACTTTTACAGTGCCCATGAAAAGTGTTTTAATTTCTTTTAAAAGAAGAAGAAAAAAATGAGCTTTCAGGTAGAAGGAAATATTGTGGCATAACACGAACACATTTGTCTGTATACCAACGTAGCCATAAAATAGAATTACGTATTTATTTATCTTTATGAAGAAGAAGATCTACCATGGCAAAAGTGCCTAGGACCCCTGAAGTCCTAGTGCAGCTCGGCCTGTTGCCCGTGCGGGGTTTACCAGATCTCTCTGTGCTGCTGGTGGAACTTCTCATAACACCTTCCTTTGTTCCCCCACTATCACATTTCTGTTGCTTTGTGACATCAGGCTCTTCCATGTGGATTTCAAGTCCAACAGGGAGGCCTGGCTGGTAAAAATCATGACAGCTGCTTTTTAGCATAAATAGCACAGAGCGGAACCCTGGCGTTAAAGGGGTAGGTTTCCTTCTCCCTTTCCACGTGATGAGGCAACGTGGCTGGATGGGACATCTAGACCACTCACCACATGAGGGTTTTCTGGCCACAGATAGTCTTGCTACAGGAAAATAGGCCACAGCAAAAGGATATTTCAGAGAGAACATTTTTGAAATGACAGGAAAATAATATCTTAGCTGCTTAGCAAGAATGCTCTTAAGTTAGGATTCTAAGAAATGCACCTGTCGCCACCAATAATAATGACAGGCTCCCAGAAAGCCTGGAGACCAAGGTCCTAGAAGGGAAGACTGTCTCCAAATGGAGCCTGCTTTGTGCCACTTCTTTCCCATCCTCATGCCCATAATCTTGAGTTCTTTTTAGCAAGCTCAGATTCCAAATGTTTACCCAAAATACTTACAAAGCTTGAGGCAAGTCTTGGGTTAACATGAGGACTCAGTGAGGGGATCAGTGTCATCTTGACCCCAGCTGGGCTGGGAACTCACTGAGAGCTGTGGACTTTAACTTTTGTTTCGTTTGAACTTCAGTGACCTTTATCCCCAAGTCTGGCCTGTGAGTAATGAATACGAAGCCTTCCTTTCAGCCTCTTGGTTTAAAGAAAGAGGAAGGAAACAGTCCATTGTTTTTCTTACATCGCAGTTTCCTAGTGTAAGATGGAAAATTAAGGATGGCCAGTGAAAGCGGCAGGCATCGCTATAGAAGGACATCCGGTGAGACCCAGGCCTGCACCAGACGGGCATCTGTTGAACGTGGGGCAATGGGGGACGGGAACGAAAACAAGCTGAAGCAAGTTTCCTTAGCAAGCAGACCTGAATACTCACTATGGCCAACTCTTTCCTCCAAAACCTAATGTATAGCCTGTCTATCCTGTGTCTGGAACCCAGGAAAAGAAAACCTCCTTAGATTTACAAAAGTGGGAAAATACACCAGAGCGGTAGTTTCCTCCAGCTCCAAGAGAGATTTTGTTGTACCCAGAAGGCTAAAAGGGACAACAGTAACAACAACAAAACATTTTTAATATTCTGTTCTGTTCATCCACTAATGTGGTCAAAAATAGCTCTCAAGTTTGTCCAGCACAATTTGACCTTCATAATTATGTGGGTGATTATGGGGCCCTATTAGAGCTTTCAAAGCACTTTGTACATAAGGGGCCTTTAAACATTTTACTATAATAAAAACAACCTCATAAAAATCCCACACATTTCACATAGGGCTTTGATAACCCATCACACAATAATGACCTTGAGTAACTAACAGCCTGTACTACATTCAAAAAGGTAGCTTAGAGGTAAAAGGTTTTGTCTCTTATTATCTCTGTCTGGAGTCACCCAGGGGCTTAGGGGAAAAAACAAAAAACAAAAAACAAAAAAAAAAAATACTAGCTTTGCCTTTAGATGAGCAAATTCCATGAGTCATCAGAAACAACCTCTTTCTTCTCTGGCTGCTGCTTCTTTCAGGCACGTTTGTCAGAATGGAAGGCAAGGACCAGGGCACAAGTCTAGTCTAGTAACCACCTGTCTGTGGAATCCGAGGTCCCTTCCTCTCTCTGTGCCTTGGTTTCTCTTCTGTAAGGCCAGAGGGTTGGCCTAGAATCAGTGGAGTTCTGTGCCAGCACTCTAGGGCCTTCAGGTTGGGGAAAACCAAGCAGGGAGGTGCTACCCACCTCCTCTCAATCAAAGTAGACCCCTTTGTGTTTTATAGGCAGGTTTATGAATTACGTTTTATTTGGGAAAAAAGTTTGAAAGCCATCCCATGAGATGATCTCTCTAGGACACCTTTCAGATTGTAAATCTCTGAGTGCCAGCAGCCTCCCTTGTGTGAGCTGCCCTTCAGGTTAAACACTTGCTGGGGGCTTGGAGGGGTCTTTTCTAACCCATCAGTATCCATTAATGAATGAATAGGGATGATTTCATCCAATTTAGTAGAAAGCCAAGTTCTGAAGAAACAGGATACAGAAGAGGTAAATCTTGATATGGAAATCGAAGGAAAGAAGTGTAGAAAGATCAGAGGAGCTTGAGTGTACTGTAGGGCCTTGCCTTAGGACAGCAGGCCTCAGTGGGCAGCTCAGCAGATGGTAATGGGCACCCAGGGACCCCAGAGAGGGCACTGGGCAACATCCAGAACCACAAGCCTTCAGTGACCACTGGCTCTCACACATGCCATCTTAGCCTTTACAAAGGACTAATCATGTCCCCGTTTTCCAACTGCAGGAACTGAGGCTAAATCATGATCCAAGATCATCAGGTAATCAATTCCAGAGTCAGAATCCCAACACAAGGGAAGGAGATAGGTGCCAAAATAGGGTTGGAAAGAGAAGACCAAGTTTTCAGGCCCTTGTTCCGATGTTGTTCCAAATACCTGGTAAGTTCCATAGTCAGTGAGTGAGTCAGTCAGTCAGTCAGTCAGTCAACTAACATTGCTCACATTTATACTGCAGGCTGGTGCTGGGAGAAAGGCAACGAGGAACATTTCTTGGCCATTACCTTCCAGGAGCTGATGACTAGTACAAATGTGAATGAATCTCATTGGGGTAATTTAATGTTAATTAAAACTTCTTTCAAAGTTCCTGCATCATAGGCTTACAAACATGGATAGAAAGTTTTGGTATATTTACTTTTATACCAGTTACTTAAACAGCCATAACAAACTCTGAGGGAGAAAGTGGGTGTGGGAGAAGGGGAGGAACTCGTGAAGCAGGAATGGGAAATATAGAAAGTACTTCTATTTTTTCTTTTTAGAGTGATCACCAATTTCTCTGAGTTTGTATGGCCACACAATATCTTCAACCAATTCTCAATTTCAGTCTTCCCTTTCTATGATTATTCAAACCACTACTGCATTACTTGTTATAAATTACAACTCTCTGTTCCAATGCTTGTCTCTTCCATCAAGAAGTTCTCTATATCCTAATTCCCCTCTAAAGTCATAAAGCCTCATTAAAAGTAAGCAATAAGCTACCATTTGTAGACTGTGGGCCAGGCTCTTTGCTTTGTGTGAGTTTCCACACTGACCTTCAAAACAACCCTGTGAGGTGGGCATGCTTGTTACAGACCTGACAAATAAGGAAAATGAGGAGTTTTTAGGGGCCAATACCTTACTTAAGCCTCACAGCCAGTAATTAGTGGGAACAGGCAGTTTGCCTTTGGCACCCATTTGCTCATCTCACCAGGAGCGTGCTAAGGGACACGCTCCTAAAAGTAGCTTGGGCATCTTAGACCTCAGCCCCCTATTCACCCACCATGTGGCTTAGGAGCAGAGAGGGGGCCAGATACACAGGGCACTCTGGGGCACAGACAGACAGACACAGAGCACAGAGACTACCCGCCCCTGAGAACAGACTGTGCGGCTGGAGGCACCCAGCCAGAGCTCATTGTCCCGGGGCGCTTATGAAAGAAGGTCTTAAAATAGCATTTGCCTATCTGGAGACACACAGATACCTTGTGTGACTAAGCTCTGGAACTCCACGAATACCACTGAAATCTACACTCTGGAAAATGCAGGGGAGTCTGGAGGTCCGTGTCCAGGCCTGGCTCTGTCTTCAACAAGCTCCATGACCTTAGCTAATAATAATGGTAGACAGAACCTAGGCAAGGAGGACAAACATGGGTGTCCAGTGCTGGGCTCAATGCTTCCCATTCATGCTCTTTTGCATTTACTCTTCCCTAAAACCACACAAAAAATAGGCATTGTTATTATCCTGCATTTCAGAGATGGCAAGTGACAAGTAAGTGACTCGTCTATCTATTACACACACAGGAAGCAGCAAAGTCAGGATTTATTCCAGCCATTTCTTTTTGCTGGGCCTCAGTTTATCTGTCTATGCAATAAGAAGCCTGGATCATCTCAGAAATCTATTTTTAAAAAATCTATTTCAGCTCTAAAATCTCGGCTCCTTCATTCTGTTGCAAAGTTCTGTTTGCACAGGCACAAATAGCCAGAGAAAGTGAGATATTTAATCCTCATCATCACGAATTTGCAGAAAACCATTGTACCACTCTCCCCATTGCTACCTTTGTTAGAACTGGCCAGAATGGACCAAACTCTAAGCAACATAGCTCTTTTTTTCCTGAAATTTCTAAACATTAGAGAGCACTTGGCAAATTCACTATGAGATTAATCCCAATGGCAGAGGCGATAATGAGAAAAAGATTGATGTTTAAACATATCTCCTTTTCTTATAACAAAATGATGTGACTCTTGCCTCATCCTGGTGGGTTAGCGAATGGTTTATATGAGGAAGTGGTTTGAAATTAAGACCAACTTCATCTTCTTTCCACAGTGCTGAGGTTAACACTGCCTCTGGCTCAAGTTCTAAATAAATTCACAATTTTATTTATTTATTTATTTGTAATTTTTATTATTATTATTATTTTGAGATGGCATCTCGCTCTGTTGCCCAGGTTGGAGTGCGGTGGCACAATCTCGACTCGTTGCCGAGATTACCTAGAAACTTGCTAAAAATGCTGAGTTCTGGGCCTACCCCCTGAGAATGATTTTGCAGGCTGGGATGGAGCCCCAGCAACTGCCTTCTTAACCCCTCTCCCTCACCCTGACCAAGCACGGCTGAAACCCATGGTTTCTGAACCATACATTTGAGAAATGCAGTCTGACTTTCATATTAGACTGACCCTCATTTTCCTCAAGAGAGATATGGACTGTCCTAGCCATTTTGGCCAGACACAAATCAGTCAGGTCAGGTTAGATGACTGATTCAATTGTGGTTTGTTTACTTTGTTGGGGAGGTTTTATTGTTTGTTTTTGTCAATTCAGATTTTAAAGCTGTTTAATTGTGGCATACAATTGATATTCAATAAACATACTTTCACATCGAACAAAATTGCAGTTTGACTTTTTGGTTATACAGTGAATAGACAGGTTTTTCACTGAATCAACAGACCCTCCTACTTGTTTGGGTCCATTAGTCACTGCCTTCATGCCATTTCACACGACTCCTCAATAGCACTTTACCCTATTCCCTCAAAAAAAGTTGAATTTGGAAGTGCCACCCTAGGGCAACCATGTAATTTATCATCCAAAACAGGCCACCTGTGAGACTAAAAGGAAATGCTATTAATAATTTCAGTAGGGGCAGCCACGTACACATGGACATAGAGTGTGGAATGACAGACATTGGAGACTCGGAAGGGCGGGAGGGAGGCCAGGGGAGAGGGATGGGTACAATGGGTATCACAATTATTCAGGCGATACATACACCTAAAAGCCAGACTTCACCACTATGCAATATATCTATGTAACAAAATTGCACTTGTAACCCTTAATTTTAATTATTTATTTATTTATTTATTGAGACAGAGTCTGGCTCCATTGCCCAGGCTGGAGTGAAGTGGCGTGATCTTGGCTCACTGCAACCTCTACCTCCCGGTTTCAAGTGATTCTCCTGCCTTGGCCTCCAGAGTAGCTGGAACTACAGGCACCCACCATCATGCCCAGCTAATTTTTCTATTTTCAGTAGAGACGGGGTTTCGCTTTGTGGGCCAGGCTGATCTCAAACTCCTGGCATCAAGTGATTGGCCCGCCTTGACCTCCCAAAGTGCTGAGATTACAGGCATGAGCCACTGTGGCCTGCCTTGCCCCTTAAATTTATACAAATAAAAAAAGCAAAATAAATAATTTCACTGGGACAACAGGCATAAACCAATAACCAAGACCATCAGGGAGAATGGAGAGATACGGTCACCTGAACTTCCACCAGTGCAGAAAGGAGAGCACCAGGAGGCTGACTACTTGCCCAAGACTCCAAAGTGACTCCTCCCCTCACCCTCCCTCTGTGAAAGTCCACAGCCCCAGATCACACACTGCCTTGGGTTGCTTTCATCTTTCCATGAGACTTACAGCTGCCCAGCCCCTAAAATAATCACCACTGCTGAAAAGGCAGGGGCCATGCCTCTCTTTTCATTTCCCTCCCACTTCCTGGCCTAGGTGCTTGGCAGGTACCCCCTCTGATGGGGAAGTGGGTTACATGGCAGAATCCACTGTTCATATGACAAGACACTGCAGGGGTCTCTCACCCAACCTAGACAGGAAAATCTTTTGAACTATGGAGCCACCAGGAAGCCTGGGTCTGTGCCCTAGCTGTGTGAACTCGGGGAAATCACTAAACCTCTCTGAGTCTTAGTTCTCTCAACAGTAAGGTTGATAATATTTATCTATAGTGTTGTTAGGAAGATTAAATGAGATAATACATGTAAACCACCCAACAGGGCCTTATCAACTATTGATAACTCCCTCTTTCCTCTCTGATAAACTGATTCTCCTGAACAGAAAGAAATGAGCCAGGAAAAAGCATCACTATATACTATTATAAACAGTGATACAGAACAAATTTCTACTGCTACTACTGTATAACAAATAGCACCAAACCTAGCTGCATACACAACTATTTTATTATGCTCACTGATTCTGTGTGCCAAGGATTTAGAAAGGTCACAGTCAGGACAGCTTGCTCTGTTCAGTGACACCTGAGACTTCAGCAGAAAGGACTTGAAGACTTGAGGTGACTCGACCTCCGGGCCAAGGATCACTCAGAGACACTTTTTACTCACATTTCTGGTAGGTGTGGCCTGGATTTCCTCACAGCATGGAGACTCATGGGGACTCTATAGTGATTAAGGGCTCCAAAGGTGAGTGTCTCAAGAGAGCCAGGAGAAAGCTTCATGGCCTCTTATGACATAGCCTTGGAAGTTACCTGGTGTCATTTCCACTGCAGTCACAAGCCAGTCTGAGGTGAAAGTAGAGCCCACTTCTCAACAGGAGAAGTGTCACAAGCAGGGTAAGAAGACTGTGAGATGGGGGATCTTGATTTGGTCATTTATGGAAAAGAAAATCTGCCACATACACCCTGTAAAGTCATCACAGCAATAAGGATGGATAAATTTAAAACAAAAACAAAAAGAGCAATGACCACACAAAACACTGCAAAATCCCAAAGTGCTTTGGATCTCTGGAACACATTAAACACATGAGCGGCCTCGGCTTTGGTGAAGCTGGCCATGCCCTGCCTTTGAGACACTGACACTTGGCTTAGCAATGTAGTCCAGTTGTGTTCTACTTCTAGAAAAATTTTGTTGATGAACATTCAAACCTTAGGAAGCAAAATTTCAGGAGATGGGCATTCATACTTAGTGAGTTATTGAGTTTACTTGCAAACCAAATAAGGTTAGCATGGCAGTCAGTGCCTCTCATAACCCGGACTCCATCCACCTACCCATTTAATCTCCAGCTGTACTGAATCCCCTGCCACTCCCAAAATAGGCTTGTATTTTCTGCCATGGCATCTTTGAGCTATTTTCTTCTTTCTGGAATGTTCCCCCATCTATACCTACCTATCAAAACCCTATCTATCCTCCAATGTCCCCTCCTCTACAAAGACTTCACCAGTTACCCTGAAGGTATCCTCTCCTGCAGAACTTCTAGAGACCTTAACTTATACATGTCCTTTACTTATGCCACATTCCACCTCATGTAAACTTTGCCATTTCCCAAGACCAACCTCATTCCTCCACCTCAGTCTTCCCTACTTCCCCCGCAAGCCTCACCCTTAACTTGCTAAGAAGAAAGCAAGATGAACATTTTTCACCCATTTCAAAAGTAACTGAGTTTTCACTAGTTACAGAAAGCAGAAAGTGTTGGCATCAAGAGGTGGCAAGAAGTCAAGGTGCTAACAAGAAATGGAGCTGCATCAAGCATGATTGCCCCTAGCCAAATGATTGCCCTCCCCTGTCTCTCATGAATTCTTCTTCTCTTACTACTCCCCTTTTTTTTTTTTCTTGAGACACAGTCTTGATCTATTGCCCAGGCTGGAGTGCAGTGGCACAAACCCTGCTCACTGCAGCCTCAACCTCCTGGGCTCAAACAATCTTCCCACCTCAGCCTCCCAAGTAGCTGGGACCACAGGTGCACATCATCATGCCTGGTTAATTAAAAAAAAAAAAAATTAGTAGAGATGGGGTCTCACTATGTTGCCCAGGCTGGTCTCAAATTCCTGGGCTCAAGCGCTTCTCCTGCCTCAGCCTCCCAAAGTGCTGGGATTACAGGCATGAGCTACCACGCCCAGCCACTACTGCACTTTATGACTCTACTACTACTACACACAGCACAGCCACACACACATACACACACACACACACACTTAACTCAGCCATATGAAAGCATGAATCTCTATGAGGAGTGCTTTTTTTTCAACCACTGCTAAATAATTGTGTATCTCATAAATGTAGAGATCCATTTTTAATATGGAAATTTGTGAACTTATTGATTATCTCCTATTTGACAAAAACCTTCAATCCTTGGATTTCTATTTCTTTTCCAGACCACACTCATCTAACTTCCCATGCAACACTCCAGTACACACAAAATTACATTTTAAATTACATTGATTTTGACTTCATTTTAAGTTACATTATATTTCTTTCTATTGAACCAAAGGGTGAATTTGAGCAACTAATCTCCTGCTAAATACAGCCATCAAAAAGGAGAACCCCCCCACCCAGCACACGCACGTGCACACACACATACACACTCACTGCTCTTCATAATTTTAATCTAATCTGAGAAAAAGAGCCTTCATCAAGTCAAGCACCAAAGCTCTCTGGCAATATCTGATCTGATCTTAATGGCACAATTATGACTCTCCTGCACATCCTGTTACTTGTTTCCTTCAATCTTCATTACATTCATAACTTATTTCACATCTTCAATTTCAGCTAGTGCTTAATTGAGCTCCTAAAGTAGTTTAATTAGTTGCTGGTAAACATTCATGAATTAGGCCACAGATCCACTCTATGCTATAGCACCCACCAGATTGGGGGCAAGGGGAGAAATGGGAGTCTCTGCTGTCCCTGTTTGTCCCATCAGCTAACTGGTAAGAGACCTTTATGTGTGTTCCCTTTCAAATGACAGCAACTGACTAATAGCTGATAACAATCCCTACTTTATCAAAGACAACAGCATTATTTTAATATACTAATGCTATCAAGGGAAGTGCCTCCACTCAAGTGGACAGGCTGCTGCCTAGTTAGCAATGGAGCAGTCCAGAGGGATCCCATCTCCTAATTAACCATCTGTCCAGGGACTTCAGCCTGTCTCTGCATTCATCTTTCAAGAGCTATCAAAACGAGCAAAACAAGTAGTAAATATTTCAGCCCTTAGTTTTCTGGGATACAATTCCTGTCTCATTGAATCGTTCATTCAATAATTATTTCCTGAGTACCCACTCAACCCAACTGAGGACACCATAATCCAATAGTTCCCAGAATTTAGACTTAATAGATTGTAAAATTTCAAAAATATTTGATGGGTTAACAAATGCTGCCAATTTTTAATTTTGTTGAGGGAGGCCAAGGCAAGATGAGCAACAGGTCTCCCCACTCAGAGTGGAACAGAACTGGCTAATGGTACAGGAATAGCAGGAAAAAGGTAACTAGACAAGCAGACACATGTGCAAGATGAGAAATATGCAAAAAGTAAAAGACATTATCTGGTCTCAAAGTTGAATGTGTTAAGAAGATTTGAAAATGGTAACACAGGCATGCCCATAGCCAAGTTAGTAAAGCTTGGAGGAGGAATAGCACCATAGCTGTAACATTAATATCTAGACAGCCTGTTTTCCAGCTCCCTCCCTCCCCACCATATTCCCAGAGACAGGCCCACACCACCCCAGCAAAAGGCTCAGCCATCAGGGTCTAAAGCCGACTATCTTACAGCCAGGGAAATCTTACTGAGTCATCCGGGGCCCATCCAAGTCAACTGTGACCCTGATTTTGGTTACTGGGCATTCTTTGTGACCCAGCCTGTACCTTCTAGCCTAGTTTCTGTTAATTCTTTTTCTTCGTTGACTCCTGGGGCCTTTTCTTGGCTTCTTTGCAGTAGCCCACCAGTCTTCTCCAGAATGGGAATTTTAACTCTTTAAGTCTCAGTCCTTATGCTGAGTCTCTGACACCTATAGCCAAGAATTCCCAATACAAGCTCCCACACAGATGAAACATTAACGACTGCTTATCCCTCCTCCTGCTGCTGGGAAGCCCCTGGTAGGCTTTCTCTGAACTTCCTGCCAGCCAGCCTCCCTGGCTGAACCTACAGGTATTGCTTTTTACCAGACTTTGCTGATGCTATTCCACCCACCAAAGAAAACTGGTTCCAAGGGAGCTAGCAACCCCAGAAATAGCGTTCAACATTCTGCTTGCATATATGTGTGTGTTTGTAATTTCTAGAGAGAGCTCTTAGCACTTCTCAGCTTCCAAAAGAGTTCCATGACTCTGAAAAGGCAAACACAAAAACAAAACCCACTGCTCTAGGGCCATTTCCTGACTGAGAAATCTGACTTTTGTATTCCAGGCTGGTATTTATTCTTATTTTATAACAAAGCCAGGCTTTAACGAGGGGAATGCATTTACAAAGGATCCCTAGTGTTTGCAGAAACCAGGATTTAAGTCCAGTTTTCCTGTTTCCTTTCGAGTTCACCTCTGGCCTATGTGTGGTCTTCTATCACACAGCTTTCATATTTCCCTCTCCTGGTCATGCTACCCAGTGGCATCTCTTTTTAATAAGATAATACAGTGCTTGGCACATTGTAAGCACTTAACACGTGTCAGCTGTTGATATTCTTTCTCTCAATGAAGTGGGACCTCTTAGTTTAGAAAAGGGAAAATTCATGTTTTCATGGCTTTTCTCCCTGGAAAACATAATCAGTTTAATTCCTACACAAGTTCCTTTTCCCAAGAAAAGGCAGACTCCTCCACATGTGCCCTTTGTTTCTCTAAGCCTCAGAGAGATGCAGGATGACAGGGAAGTGCAGACTGCCCCCAGACGATGTTTATGTCTCAATGCCACGAGTATGAAGAAGTATGGGTTTGACGGTCAACGCCTGTCCGAGGAAAATTGGGAGGTAGTTTGTACAGTCCACGAGGGTACCCTGGGAGTTTTCCTTCATCGTTTCATGTGGTCTGTCTCTGTCCCTGTCACTCCAGTGGCTACTAGTTAAAGCATTAGCTCGTAAATGAGGAGCTGAGAGGGATGAGGTCGGAGAATTCACTGGCACTTTCAAAGGAAACCCAGGTCTCAGCTGAGGTTTTCTGAGGTCATCAAGCTGCCTGCCACGGCCAGCTGCTGAAGAAACCACCCACTGCCAAGGTGTCCCAAATGCTGGGCATTCCAGGTTTGGGATCTGATCCCTGGAGTGTCTCAACGTCACCCCTGAAAACCAGCTGCACTCAGTGTGCCTTCCCCTGTGACCCTCCACGCCATCCTCTGGCTTCCCACGGGGTGAGCCTTGGCATAGCACTTCAGAAAGATCTAAGACCTTAGATCTGATTCTTTTGCAGAGACCCTTGAGCCAGCGTCATTCAAATGTGTATATCTTGATTTTACAGCTCAATCAAAACAGCTTCCTCTCATAATTTGATTTCTTCTTACTTTTTACCCAATTTCTTGGTTTATTTATATATATTCCCCCAAGATATCCATCCCACTCCTACCTTGAATTAAGTTTGTCAATAAATTTTTTAAAGAGGCAGCAAAACTGACAGGATACAGAGGTGGTCCAGACAGTCCTTTTCATGTGCAAAACTTTCATCTCAACTTGGGAATCTCAAAAAGAAAAATTGTTAAGCAAGTTACCTTCTTGAGAACTTTAAACATGAGACTTTCTGTTTTCTGGAAATTGTTTAACCCCATGATGCAGTAACATATCTAACTTAATAAGTCTTTTGTATTTGATAACAACCATGGTATTTAGTCTTTGGCATCATTCAAAATGGAAACTGCCTTTATTTCAGAGCAATCAAATAAATCTAATTTAAATAGCAGAGCCTTTTGGAAAACAGAGACTCACCTCTCAATGCAAAGAACAAATATTTGCATTACCTATTTATATTAAAATATGCAGAAATTTCTCAAGCATTCAGCCAACTTATAAATTTTTATAACTTCTTTGGATGGTTAACATTTTTTTTAACACACTGCATTATTTCAGCTTTGTGAAGGGCTCAATAACAATCTTTCTGGTCAGGAAAAAGGAAAGGACATTAGAATAAAGAATGCAGAATAAATAAAAACAAAACAGTACAGCCCGTACATCCACTCATACAAAGACAACTTTCATGGTGAGCTATAAGCAATTATAATAACACAATGCCTTCATGTTGATTTCAGCAGTGAAAAGAATTTCTCTAGTTATTGAAGACTTTCCTGGCTGAGTTTCAGAAAAAAAAATATCTGATTCTATCCCAATCTGACTTCTGTGCAATGCAAGTCATGCACATTTTAAACGCTGATATATAATGCTGCCATTCTTCCACGAACTGTTAACAGCTGTAGAAACTATTATAGCCAGCTTCAAAACATGTCTGTGTAGTCAGTGCTCTCCAGACACTTAGCAATCCCAAAGCTATTCCTGGACTCACTCGGATTGCAGTGCGAACACAAAGTTTTGATTTATCTTGGTAATGAAACAACAAACTTCTGATCTTTCCTCTAAATGGCCATTCAGATTACATGAACAGCATGTGCTTCGGGGGAAAGTGGAGGGCAGAATTTACAGAAACAAAAAGGAAGCAAGAAAATAAATGAAGGGGCCACCCACAGTTACCTTAAGGAAAACCCACAGTTGTCAGTACAAAGCACTGTACTGGAGTTCCATCTTGGGACCACAAAAGGCACTTGTGCTTGGAGAGAAAGAAATAGCAGTACAGGCTTTGGATGGGGATGAGATCCAGCAAGAGCTTGTGCCGTGATCAGGGAGACGGGCAAAGCTGGTGGTGGACATTCACATGCCCAAGCTGCCACTCTGGCCATGAGTGAAGATGCACGAAAGCCATGAGATTCGCATTTAAACTGAAAGTTCCACTTCAGTGAATCATGACAAAATCCCCTGAAACTGACAAACTCATGCAAGGGAATTTTTTAGTTGTAGCAATCCAGCCACCTCCAAAAGCAAAATGTCCACGGGAGACCTTAAGCTATGAAGTTCCCTTATTCCACATTTGCCAGCTATCACTCAGCTACTTAGCAGTGCTTCACTAAAATGCTGTATTTCAAGCTAACCATTACAAGATTTCACCTAATCCTGCATCCAAGTTGTTCATGAAAATGGAAAGACTGGTACAGATCCAAAATTCAAAGACTGTCCACTCCTAATGATCAGTGATGTAACATGAAGAGATCTCTGTAGGATATTATAAGGCTTCTGTTTTCCAACTTAGAGACCAAGAAGGTGGTAAACTTGTACCTTCTTAAGATAAGCAATGTGCTTACTTCCCTCTCTTGCTGGCTTGGATAAAGAAGGAATGCCACAGTATTCATTCCCTTCCCAGTCATTGAGACCGCTCTCCACACCCAGTGCAGGAAGGAACACCAGGAGGCTAAAAGGTCCAGCCTCTATTCTGAAGCAGTTTCAAATCTAGTAGGAAATAAAACATACATAGGTATAGGAAAATGGTAGGAAATGAAGTATATTCTTCTGAATGGGTTACAGTTGAAGGGCTGTGGTCAAGTTATTCAGTCTTTCTGAACTTAGAATCTAGGTATAACTGAAATGTTGGAGGAAGAGAGGTGCTAGGATAGCTGTAGTATCTACTTGAGATGTTGTTCATTGCTTTTGTATCAATTTGTATGTATTATGTTGCAGGTCATAGAATACCCAACTCCAGTAATTTAAACAAAGAGGCCACTCAGTTATCTCACATAACCAGAGATTTGAAAGTAGGTAGTTCCCAATTTGGTCTCATGATTCAGGATCTTTTTATCTTTTGTGCCGCTATTCTCTAACATGATTGCTTTTCCCCACGATTGTTGCCTCATGTTGTCAATGGGGCTGCTATAGCCCCTGACATCACATTTACATTCATGACAGAAAGAAGATGAAAAGAGATGTCCCAGTAAGCTTTCTTCTAACATTTGTCCCTGTTATCAAGAAAACAAAAGCTTCCACAGAAGCCTCATCCCCAACGGTTTTCTACTTACTAGCCAAAATTCTAGTATATGACCACCACTAACAGCAAGGAAAACTGGGAATGTGTGCATTTGTGCATCTAAGCTTATCCTAGCACACATGCAGTCAGCACAATGCTGCGAGCAGTCAGTCTCAGCAGTCAGCACGATGTTGCCAGAAGAAATTAGGTTTCTGAAAATGGCAGCTAAGTAGTCAGTTAATAGTGTTTCCTGTGTTCCCTTCTTTTTTGTTTTCTATCTTGATTAAAAAAAAAAAAAAAAAAAAAAACTTAAGATTTTCTTTTTGCTGTTACAAAGAAGCAGAAATATGACTTCTGTTTTTCATGCAGAGTACTTTTATCTTGTTTCCAATGATGGTAGGGTATAAATCTCAGCATCATCTTCTCTTCCAGCGCCATAGAATCATTTCATTAAACAAAAAGGGAGCTGTGGTATTGAAACATAAAGTACTTGGAGCAGACAGTATTGGTTGCCTACCTTACAGTCATTAGCCCCAGGTCTTCTTTAAAGTTAACTGGACCCTGATCTTGATCACCTTCTGTATGACAATATGCTTAGTGAAGACACCCCTTTAAAACTTCAGGGATGAGTTTTAATTGAACTAAATTAATCATAGTCACTCTATTTTCTAAATCAGAAATTGGCTGAGGAATGAGTATGCAACATAATTCTGACCAATGATTCATGAGGGGAAAGTCTACTGAGGACCTTCTAGGAAAAACTTTCTTCCTTGATAAAGAGACAAATGGAGAAACTCCCTTTCTTCATCTCAAAGAAAATAAGTGAGGATCAGGATAAGATGCCTGGAGCATTAGTAGCCATCTTGCAACCATGAGGGGAGAAACCTAAGACCAACATCTTAAGATTAGCCAACAGAACCTGGGCTTTGATATCCTTGTTGAACCACTGAATTAACCAATCCTGAAATTGCCCTACCTCTAAGCTTTTTATTAGGTGAGATAATAAATCCCTCCTTACTTCAGAATTAGAGTTTGTTTTCTGTGAGCCCAAATCATCCTCACTGACATGGTACTATCCTAATTAGCATATCTTCCAGGCTTCATATTTTCATTAATAACCTTATTTCTCTAGCAGCAGCATCAAGCTCTCATCAATGCTCAGTTATCCGCAGGCTAATGTGCAGCGCTTTGATAAGTAAGCTCATGCTGGCTTATCCTCATGCTGCATGCTCCTGAGCCTCAGCAGAACCAGATATTCTGAAGTCCACGTGGTCAGAAAACTCCACTTCAGTTGTGGTTACAAAAGGCTCTGAGGCTCTTCTGGTTCATCGCTGAAGGTTCTCTATTTCCCTTCAGCCACCCACAACCTGCCTACCCTGAAGTGTCCCATTGACTGACTCTAAGAGGGGGCCACATACACTGCTCCTGAACTCACAGGCAAAGGGGTGCTTGACGCTCCAAGGAGAAAGCCTATGAAAATAACAGTCATTTGGCAGAGAAAAAGAGATCTATATCTGACAAATTTGCTATAATTTGGGGCTTTTATTCTTATAAGTGAAGATATAACATGTCTTGTGCACAAATTATATGGAAAGATGAAAAAGCTGTGAATACACAAAAATATATCCAGATATGGATGTATTTATAAATGGAAAAATAGCATTTGGTTCTATTCAGTGGTTTAGCAAAAACTACCTTTTCATAGAGAAGATGTAAAGTGCGGTTAAATGTCTAAAATGTCAACTGACACATATGCATGTATCTTTTTTTTCCCCAGAAACAAAGTTGTCATGCACGGCTGCATGCTTGTTATGGAAGAAACTTTTGCAAAATAAAATCATGTATTGTCCTTACCTAGGACTCCCAGTGTTCCAACACCACTCTGAGCAGGCAGTGAGCTTACAGCTGATTCCCATGACTTCTCTGAATCCCATTTCGGGACCACTTTTTAAATGTTCACTCACCCATTTTTGCATGAGGACAGTACCCTAAAGGGGCTCTAAATAAATACTGTCTACCTCGGCATAAGAAATGTATACTGCAAACTTTTGTCCCAAGGTTTCATACCCACAGGGCCTTTGCAAGACAGCATCAAAAGGATTTAGGATCTGATTCCCAACTGTGTGGGGCCAACGACTTTATTTATATCTTCATGATATAACATTCCATTCCATGGACTTCTTTTTTTTTTTTTTTTTTTAAGACAAAGTCTCTCTCTGTCACCCAGGCTGAAGGGCAGAGGCACCATCTTGGCTGACTGCAACCTCCGCCTCCTGGGTTCAACCAATTCTCCTGCCTCAGCCTCCTGAGTAGCTGGGACTACAGGTGCGTGCCACCACGCCCAGCTAGTTTTTGTATTTTTAGTAGAGACAGGGTTTCGTCATGTTGGCCAGGCTGGTCTCAAACTCATGACCTCAAGTGATCTACTTGTCTCAGCCTCCCAAAGTGCTGGGATTACAGGCGTGAGCCACCACGCCCGACTAGTATTCCATGGACTTCTGAAACTAGTGATTTCTTATATTTACATTTTAAAACTGTTTGTCTTAAACCAAAAACTTTGGACACTGAGTTTGTCAAAGATACTTACTTAGAATCAAATAAGTAGGTTGTGAATATACAAAAATATATCCAGATATAGAGGTATTATAAATGGAAAGATAGTATTTGGTTCTATTAAGTGGTTTATCATAAAATATCTTTTCATAGAAAAGACTTGAAGTGTGGGCAGGAAGGGACAGACAGGTTACCAAGAGAGCTGATTAAGTCCCATCTGTTAAGTGCCACCTTCAGATTGACAGGGCGGCTGAAGTCAGAACCAATATAAATAGAAAACAGAGTAAAAACAAAAACAAAAACAAAAAAACCTTGGCTTGCTTCTAGTTAACAATGTTATAACAACTGCTTGTTTCCCTGAACAAATTTAAAAAAAAAAATGTTCAGGCATTGTAGGTTAAGATGCTCTGGGAGGTTGATCGCGAAACACCACAGCTGGTGTTTACACAAACAGACCAAGACTTTTCCACCTAGAACGGGGACTAGGTACATGCTTTGGGAAAGTATACACTTCTTCTAAGGATGCTGCTATTGCTTAAAACACTTGGAGAACTTCTCCTTCACAATTTCCTTTCAGAGCCTTAAGCACGTTCTTTAGAATATTCTCAGTGGTGATGTATCTTTATAATTTAAATTTTTATTTCATTTAGGGGATGGGTGGGAAGATTTTAAAGGAAATGATGAGGAGATTTAAGTAGCCAACAATCTTTTGAAGGAAAATCCAATGAATAAAGTTGGTCAGTAAACAAAGTTAGTGATTTTCACATCCACCTTATTCACCAAAAAGAACAGTTTTCAAATGGGAAAAGAAAGGCAGCTATCATTAAGAAGGCACTAAAATTTAAGATAGTTTTTTTTAAATAATTGCTAATTGAAATGAGAATAATTGTATCCCATGTGCCTCCCACCAAAAGAAAATGAAAATAAAAATGTTTCAGATGTAATCAGAGAACCATAGTCAGGGACATTTTAAAAATCAGGGAGAAAAACTAAGGATAGATCAAAGCCCCTAAGACTAAGATACAATCCTAAGACTAAGGATAGTTCAGAGGGAAGGAACAGATTGGGAGAGGAAAAAATGGAATCCAGAAATTTCATGTTGTTTCTAGAAAAATTCTATGAGAGGATGTTAAAATATGACTCCAAATTATAGAATGCTAGAAATAATCGAGCTCATAGTTTTCCAGATTGTTTTTAATGGTGGGTAAAACAGACAAATTGACTTGCCTGAAGTGATAAAACTAAGCATCCGGGGAAATCCAAATAATCTCCCAGGTTACATCCTGATGCCTTCTTAGAGCACTTAAAACATAAAGTAATGATCACTAGAAAGAACTGGGTTCAGAAGGAGACCAATGGGATCCACAAAGTCACAGCAAAGTCATCTTTAATAAGCGATTAAATAGGGAAACACCATAGAGTCAGTGTTTCAGCATTCTAGCAAAGCATTTCATGCAGCATTGGGTGATATCCTTGCAAACAAGATGGGAAAATGCCGCCAGGTGCTAGTAACAGCCAGGAGGATTTAGAACAGTTGGGTGGTTTAACAGTCATAGCAAACTTGTGGGTAGATGCCACCTTCTGTGTGCGGCAAGGCTCTCAGTGAAACATCTGTATTATGACTTGGGGTAGAGACGGCAAGTATGTTTATCAAATCTATGTTATAATGCTAAAAGAAAATTTGAAAAATTGATGTAGAATTCAACCACCACCATTATAAACTGTTTATATATATATGCATATATACATACATATACACATACATATATAGACACATGTATGTATATATACATATACATACTCATATATGTATATATGTATATAGGATGGAGGAAGCTGGCTTATAATGGTTCATATTAAAACCAATTTTAAAATAAACAACAGCAAATAAGTCTTACCTAACCACAAATTCAATATAAGCCACCAGGGCAGTATGGATACCAAAAAAAGCAAACAGTCTTAATCCGTATCAACAGACAGTGTCATTGTCCCCCCACACTTTGGTATAGGGGCTTCAGTGACTCCATCCAGAGGATTATGTTTCATTCCCAGCCCTGGGTTTCATGAAGAACCTCCACAAACTAAGTCAGCTCAGACAAGGGTGACCAGAAGAGTGAAAGCCAGAAACTTGAGAAGAAGGGGAGAATCTGATATGCTTAGCTTGAGAAGAGAAAACCTAGATGTTATAGAATGGTTGGTTGCCTTCAAATATTTGGAATAAGTCATGAGAAAGGGAGGAAAGGCATGTTGTACATAAAAGGAAAGAACTCTGGCTGCATAATAGAAGAAGCCAGATTCATCTTCACATCAAGAACTTTCTTACCAGCCTTCCTGGCCAGCAAAAGGATGGATGGCTGCCTCGCCATGTGTGGTCAACAATGGTTGCTCCAGCACCACAAGGGCTCGATGGAAGTCGGTTGACCATTGGTCAGAAGACCCCTGGGAGACAGTCCTGCAACTGAAATCAGAGGATAGATCAGATGCGCTTTCCAAGAGCCTTTTCCAAAGTTAGTGTTGGGTTTTGTTTCCAAGAGTTGTGACCATGAGGTTTTGAGAACGATTTTCTCTCACAGCTCATCTAGCATCTCTTTGGGTCATTTTCAAAATAGTCTAATCTTCTTCCTAAGATTTGTATTCATGAAATTCTCTTCCACAAATTAGAACTAACATCATTTCCCATTTCCACAATGCCTCATCCACTAATCCCACTGCCTCTTTCTAGGATATAGAGATAACTGTAAACTTGGCCAGAGAGCCAGCTTCAGGTGTTATTTTCCTATATTTGTCTCCTTCCTGTTATTGTCTGTTTGTGGCTCTTTTAGATTCTGAATCTCCTTAATAAGCTGCTGGGTCTAAAATTGGCCCTTTGCCCAGAGTGGGGTTTCCCCAGCCTAGAGGTATGAAAAGACACTTCACACTCTGTGGCACTGGGGAAGTCCCAAGAGCTAAACTATTTTATTTTAAATATTAAATAGAAAAGGAGCTTGATTAGTGGGTGTAGAAAAGAGGGGAATTTTCACTTGTGAAACAGTGACTAGATTTTCAGTTGTGAAACAGTGACTATTTTAACAATAAAAGATCATGTCTCATCCTTGACTCACACATACACACCCGTTTGATCAATTTGCTCTTTTACCAACTCTCCAATATTCTACTAGCACTATCAGAAGAAGCCGCTCAGCCTGTGCAATACAGACAGATCTCGTCTCCACAAAAAAAAAAAAAAAAAAAAAAAAAGCCAGATAGTGTGCCTGTAATCCCAGACACTTGGGAGGCTGAGGTGGGAAGACGGCTTGAGCCCAGGAGGTTGAGGCTGCAGTGAGCTATGATTGTGCCACTGCACTCCAGTCAGGGCTACATAGTGAGACTCCATGTCTGGAAAAAAAAAAATTAAACAAATAAATAAGTAAAAGAAGCTGATCCAGAGGTACCAGAGTTACAACTAGATTACACATTATCATCTGAACTAAACAGAAAATTTATGTTTACTTTCTGAAAATATTGAGAAAATCTCATTTGTAGTCAATGTCTAAGTGTTTCCCACATCCCGAAGACCTTAGACAAAGTTTTGAATAACTTTCATCCACTAACATCTCACTGGAAAATGCCAGCGAATTTGGGAGTAAATTTGTTCACCTTCTATGGGTTAAAAATGGGACTCCTCAAGTCATCTGGATCCTTTGAAAAAATCTTCATAGCCTCCTTTAACAGACCAGTGGAGGAGAAAAAACTGGGAGAGAGTCTATGTCTACTCAAGGCTATCACTACTAAGTCCAAGTGCATGGTAATGATGAAAGAGAAACAGCTTGCATAGGTCTACTCATCCTACTAACCCGCTGGGACAAAGATCTAGAGGCAGGTCACAGTGCTTATAGACTACCAAAGGAAATTTAAAGGAATTGGCAATGAGGAGATGGAGGAAGCAGGAGATGGAAGACATTCACTCTAAGCATCTGGATCCATAACTGGGCACTGAACTTCAAATTCCAAGCAAGGAGAAAGGAATGGGGTCCATACAGGTTAACTTTCAAAGGGCCCATAGCTTCCTCTTCGCTGTCCCATCCTCAGATTTGGAGCATGTGCATAAATTGAGCCTACTGATACAACAATCTTGTCTGTCAGGGACCTCAAACTTTCCTAGGTTATACCAGCAAGAAGGGATGAAGGGTTCTTTGAGGATGATCCACTGAGATGCTAATCAGCAAAATAAGAACCCCAGGAGATGGGTTAACAAACGACAGAAGGTGTGAATCATCAATAAAAGTAAAAATTTATATTTACTATACATTAAGAAGTATACCCCAAAACTAGTTTTTTTAAGCTGGCAAGATTATTCCTGCCTGAGAACCTCTGCCAGGAAAGTTCTGCCCAGATCTTACCATGGCCGACTCCTTCTGCCCTTCAGATTCCACTCAAGTGCTATGATCACAGAGAGGATTTCTTTGGTGTTCCAGACTAAAGCAGCCACCCAGTGGCTACTCCACTATCCAGTTTACCATCATGTCACTCTATTATTTTCCTCCCAGTACTTAGGACTTTTTGCAAGATAATTATCTTGTTCCCTTGTTTCTTTTCTATTGTCTGCCCCTACTTCTAGAATATGAACTCCATGCAGACAGGAATCTTGCTTGTCTTTTCACTGCTATATTCCTCACCCATAGGTACCATGGAATGCATGGAATGAGTGTTTAATACACATTTGTTGAATGAATGAATGAATGAATGAATGAATGAATGAAAGACCAAATCAATGTTGGTAAGTTCTCAGTTTCTAATAACTCAGAACTAAGCAATTTTCTGGTCTTTAATTGAATATCTAACAGATTTTCTTGTGGGGAGAACTTAATTCCCCAATAACACCAGGCAAATGGAGCATGTAAATGGGAAAACATATTGTCATTGAGACTTAAGCAATTTTAAAAATAAAACTTCTCCCTATTAGAGAAGATATGCTATTAGAGAAGACAGACTATGAATCACAATTGTAAAATAAAACTGTCTATCACTTACTGTTTCTGACCCCTATACCATTACTCATCTTTCTCCAGACACCTAGGGAGCTGCTGTATGCAAAGACCACCACTTTATTTCACTGAGCATCTTTTTCACTCAGCTTCAGTGTGTGAAATTATTTCTCTTTTATCCCTGCCCCAGAAATCTAAACAGAGTCCCAGTCTTATATCCAGGAACACCAGGAGACTAGTGCAATATTAAAATATTACTCCCATTGGTGGCTGGCAAGATGACCAAATAGGAACAGCTCTGGTCTGCAGCTCCCAGCGAGATCAACACAAAAGGCTGGTGATTTCTGCATTTCCAACTGAGAACATTTCCAAACCAGCTCATCTCATTGGGACTGGTTAGGCAGTGGGTGCAGCCCACAGAGGGCGAGCCAAAGCAGGGTGGAATGTCGCCTCACCTGGGAAGCACAAGGGGTTGGGGAACCCCCTCCCCTAGCCAAGGGAAGCCGTGAGGGACTGTGTCATGAGGAATGGTACAGTCTGACCCACATACTATGCTTTTCCCATGGTCGTCACAACCTGCAGGCCAGGAGATTCCCTCGGGTGCCTACACCATCAGGGCCCCGAGTTGTAAGCACAAAACTGGACAGCCATTTGGGCAGACACTGAGCTAGCTGCAGGAGTTTTTTTTTCATACCCCAGTGGCACCTGGAACACCAGTGAGACAGATCCATTCACTCCCCTGGAAAGGGGGCTGAAGCCAGGGAGCCAAGTGCTCTAGTTCAGTGGATCCTACCCCCACAGAGCCCAGCAAGCTAAGATCCATTGGCTTGAAATTCTCACTGCCAGTACAGCAGTCTGAAGTTAACCTGGGATGCACCAGCTTGGTGGGGGGAGGGGAGTTCTCCATTACTGAGGCTTGAGTAGGTGGTTTTCCCCTCACAGTGTAAACAAAACCCCTGGGGAGTTCGAACTGGGCAGAGCCCACTGCAGCTCAGCAAACTACTGTAGCCAGACTGCCTCTCCAGATTCCTCCTCTCTGGGCAGGACATCTCTGAAAGAAGGGCAGCAGCCCCAGTCAGGGACTTATAGATGAAACTCCCATCTCCCTGGGACAGAGCACCTGGGGGAAGGGGTGGCTGTGGGTGCAGCTTCGGCAGACTTAAACATTCTGGCCTGCTCACTCTGAAGAGAGCAGTGGATCTCTCGGCACAGTGCTCCAGCTCTGCTAAGAGACAGATTGTCTCCTCAAGTAGGTCCCTGACCTCCATGCCTCCTGACTGGGAGACTACTCCCAGCAGGGGTCAACAGACACCTCACACAGGAGAGCTCTGGCTGGCATCTGGCAGGTGCCCCTCTGGGACGAAGCTTCCAGAGGAAGGAACAGGCAGCAATCTTTGCTGTTCTGCAACCTCTGCTGGTAATACCCAGGCAAACAGGGTCTGGAGTGGACTTCCAGAAAACTCCAGCAAACCTGCAGGGAAGGGGTCCTGACTGTTAGAAGGAAAACCAACAAACAGAAAGGAATAGCATCAACATCAACAAAAAGGATGTCCACACAAAAGCCCCATCTGAAGGTCACCAACATCAAAGACCAAAGGTAGACAAAACCACGAAGATGAGGAAAAAACAGGGCAAAAAGGCTGAAAATTTCAAAAACCAGAATGCCTCTTCTCCTCCAAAGGATCACAACTCCTTGCCAGCAAGGGAACAAAACAGGATGGAGAATGAGTTTGACGAACCGACAGAAGTAAGCTTCAGAAGGTGGGTAATAACAAACTCCTCCGAGCTAAAGGAGTATGTTCTAACCCAATGCAAGGAAGCTAAGAACCTTGAAAAAAGGTTAGAGGAATTGCTAATTAGACTAACCAGTTTAGACAAGAACATAAATGACCTGATGGAGCTGAAAAACACAGCACAAGAACTTCGTGAAGCATACAGAAGTATCAATAGCTAAATCAATCAAGCAGAAGAAAGGATATCAGAGATTGAAGATCAGCTTAATGAAATAAAGCGTGAAGATAAGATTAAAGAAAAAAGAATGAAAGAAAAGAACAAAGCCTCCAAGAAATATGGGACTATGTGAAAAGACCAAACTTATGTTCCATTGGTGTATCTGAAAGTGATAGAATGGAACCAAGCTGGAAAACACCCTTCAGGATATCCAGGAGAACTTCCCCAACCTAGCAAGACAGGTCAACATTCAAATTCAGGAAATACAGAGAATACCACAAAGATACTCCTTGAGAAGAGCAACGCAGACACATAATCATAAGATTCGCCAAGGTTAAAATGAAGGAAAAAATGTTAAGGGCAGGCAGAGAGAAAGGTCGGGTTACCCACAAAGGGAAGCCCATCAGACTAACAGTGGATCTCTACAGAAACCCTACAAGCCAGAAGAGAGTGGGGGCCAATATTCAACATTCTTAAAGAAAAGAATTTTCAACCCAGAATTTCATATCCAGTCAAACCAAGCTTCATAAGAGAAGGAGAAATAAAATCCTTTACAGAAAACAAATGCTGAAAGATTTTGTGACCACCAGGCCCGCCTTACAAGAGTTCCTAAAGACAGCACTGAAAATGGAAAGGAAAAATCAGTACCAGCCACTGCAAAACCTACCAAATTGTAAAGACCATCGACACTGTGAAGAAACTGCATCAACTAGCATGCAAAATAACAAGCTAGCATCATAATGACAGGATCAAATTCACACATAACAGTATTAACCTTAAATGTAAACGGGCTAAATGCCTCAATTAAAAGACACAGACTGGCAAATTGGATAAAGAGTTAAGACCCATCGGTGTGCTGTATTCAGGGGACTCATCTCATGTGCAAAGACATACATAGGCTCAAAATAAAGGGATGGAGGAATATTTACCAAGCATATGGAAAGCAAAAAAAAAAAAAAAAAAAAAAAAAAGCAGAGGATGCAATCCTAGTCTCTGATAAAACAGACTTTAAACCAACAAAGATCAAAAGAGACAAAGAAGGGTATTACATAATGGTAAAGGGATCAATGCAACAAGAAGAGCTAACTATTCTAAATATATACACACCCAATACAGGAGCACCCAGATTTATAAACAAGTTCTTAGAGACCTACAAAGAGGACTCCCACACAATAACAGTGGGAGACTTTAACACCCCACTGTCAATATTAGATCAATGAGACAGAAAGTTAACAAGGATATTCAGGACTTGAACTCAGCTCCCGACCAAGTGGACCTAATAGACATCTACGGAACTTTCCACCCCAAATCAACAGAATATACATTCTTCTAAGCACCACATCGCACTTATTCTAAAATTGACCACACAGTTGGAAGTAAAACACTCCTCAGCAAATGCCAAAGGATGGAAATCATAAAAAACAGTCTCTCAGACCACAGTGCAATCAAATTAGAGCTCAGGATTAAGAAACTCACTCAAATCCACACAACTACATGGGAACTGAACAACCTACTCCTGAATGACTATTGGGTAAATAGCTAAATTAAGGCAGAAATAAATAAGTTCATTGAAACCAATGAGAACAAAGACACAACATACCAGAATCTCTGGGACACAGCTAAAGCAGTGTTTAGAGGGAAATTTATAGCACTAAACGCCCACAGGAGAAAGCGCAAAAGATCTAAAATGGACACCCTAACATCAAAATTAAAAGAGCTAGAGAAGCAAGAGCAAACAAATTCAAAAGCTAGCATAAGACAAGAAATAACTAAGATCAGAGCAGAACTGAAGGAGATAGAGACATGAAAAACCCTTCAAAAAATTAGTGAATCCAGGAGCTGGTTTTTTTGAAAGATTAATAAAATAGACCACTAGCCAGACTAATAAGGAAGAAAAGAGAGAAGAATCAAATAGACACAATAAAAAATTATAAAGGGGTCCAGGCACGGTGGCTCACGCCTCACTTTGGGAGGCCGAGGTGGGTGGATCACCTGAGGTCGAGACCAGCCTGACCAACATGGAGAAACCCCATCTCTACTAAAAATACAAAATTAGCCCGGTGTGGTGATGGATGCCTGTAATACCAGCTACTCGAGAGGCTGAGGCAGGAGAATTGCTTGAACCTGGGAGGCAAAGGTTGTGGTGAGCCGAGATCACGCCATGGTACGCCAGCTGGGGCACCAAGAGTGAAACTCTTTCTCAAAAACAAACAAAAAAAAAAAAAAATAAAGGGGATATCACCACTGATCCCACAGAAATACAAACTAATATCAGAGAATACTATAAACACCGCTACACAAATAAATTAGAAAATCTAGAAGAAATGGATAAATTCCTGGACACATACACCCTCCCAAGACTAAACCAGGAAGAAGTCAAATCCCTGAATAGACCAATAACAAGGTCTGAAATTGAGGCAGTAATAAATAGCCTACCAACCAAAGAACCCAGGACCAGACGGATTCACAGTCTAATTCTACCAGAGGTACAAAGAGAAGCTGGTACCATTCCTTCTGAAATTATTCCAAACAATAGAAAAAGAAGGACTCCTCCCTAACTCATTTTATAAAGCTGTCATCATCCTGATGTCAAAAGCTGGCAGAGACACAACAAAAATAAGAAAACTTCAGGCCAATATCCCTGATGAACATCAATGTGAAAATCCTTAATAAAATACTGGCAAACTGAATCCAGCAGCACATCAAAAAGCTTATCCACCACTATCAAGTCGGCTTCATCCCTGGGATGCAAGACTGGTTCAATATATGCAAATCAATAAACATAATCCATTACATAAACAGAACCAATGACAAAAACCATATGATCATCTCAATAGATGCAGAAAAGACCTTTGATAAAATTCGACACCTCTTCATGCTAAAAACTCTCAATAAACTATGTACTGATGGAATGTATCTCAAAATAATAAGAGCTATTTATGACAAACTCACAGCCAGTATCACACTGAATAGGCAAAAGCTGGAAGCATCCCCTTTGAAAACTGGCACAAGACAAGGATGCCCTCTCTTACCACTCCTATTCAAAATAGTTTTGGAAATTCTGGCCAGGGCAATCAGGCAAGAGAAAGAAATAAAGGGTATTCAGATAGGAAGAGAGGAAGTCCTATTGTCTCTGTTTGTAGATGACAAGATTGTATATTTAGAAAATCCCATCGTCTCAACTGAAAATCTCCTTAAGCTGATAAACAATTTTAGCTAAGTCTCAGGATACAAAATCAATGTGCAAAAATCACAAGCATTCTTATACACCAATAATAGACAAACAGAGAGCCAAATCATGAGTGAGCTCCCATTCACGATTGCTACAAAGAGAATAAAATACCTAGGAATACAACTTACAAGGGATGTGAAGGACTTCTTCAAGGAGAACTACAAACCACTGCTCAAGGACATAAGAGAGGATACAAACAAATGGAAAAACATTCCATGCTCATGGATCGGAAGAATCAATATCATGAAAATGGCCATACTGCCCAAAGTAATTTATAGATTCAGTGCTATACCCATCAAGCGACCATTGACTTTCTTCACAGAATTAGAAAAAACTACTTTAAATTTAATATGGAACCAAAAAAGAGTGCACATTGCCAAGACAATCCTAAGCAAAAAGAACAAAGGTAGAGGCATCATGCTACCTGACTTCAAACTATACTATAAGGTCACAGTAACCAAAACAGCATGGTACTGGTACCAAAACAGATATACAGACCAATGGAACAGAACAGAGGCCTCAGAAATAATGCCACACATCTACAACCATCTAATCTTTGACAAACCTGACAAAAACAAGCAATGGGAGAAAGGATTCCCTATTTAATAAATGGTGTTGGGAAAACTGGCTAGCCATATGCAGAAAACTGAAACTGGATCCCTTCCTTACACCTTATACAAAAATTAACTCAAGATAGATTAAAGACTTAAACATAAGACCTAAAACCATAAAAACCCTAGAAGAAAACCTAGGCAATACCATTCAGGATATAGGCACGGGCAAAACCTTCATGACTAAAACACCAAAAGCAATGACAACAAAAGTCAAAATTGATGAATGGGATCTAATTAAATGAAAGAGTTTCTGCACAGCAAAAGAAACTATCATCAGAGTGAACAGGCAACCCACAGAATGGCAGAAAACTTTTGAAATCTACCCAGCTGACAAAGGGCTAATATCCAGAATCTACTAAGAACTTAAACAAATTTACAAGAAAAATACAAGCAACCCCATCAAAAAGTGGGCAAAGGATATGATATGAACAGACACTTCTGAAATGAAGACATTTATGCAGCCAACAAACTTATGAAAAAAAGCTCAGCATCACTGGTCATGAGAAAAATGCAAATCAAAACCACAGTGAGATATCATCTCATGCCAGTTAGAATGGTGATCATTAAAAAGTCAGGAAACAACAGATACTGGAGAGGATGTGGAGAAATAGGAACGCTTTTACACTGTTGGGAGTGTAAATTAGTTCAACCATTGTGGAAGACAGTGTGGCGATTCCTCAAGGATCTAGAACTAGAAATACCATTTGACCCAGCAATCCCATTACTGGGTATATACCCAAAGGATTATAAATCATTCTACTATAAAGACACATGCACACATATGTTATTGCAGCACTGTTTACAACAGCAAAGACTTGGAACCAACCCAAATGTCCACCAATGATAGACTGGATAAAGAAAATGTAGCACATATGCACCATGGAATACTATGCAGCCATAAAAAAAGGATGAGTTCATGTCCTTTGCAGGGACATGGATAAAACTGGAAACCATCATTCTCAGCAAACTAACACACACAGGAACAGAAAACTAAACACCATATGTTCTCACTCATAAGTGGGAGTTGAGTTGAACAATGAGGACACATGGACACAGGGAGGGGAACATCACAAACCAGGGCCTTGGGGAGGTGGGGGGCTGGGGGAGGGATAGCATTAGGAGAAATATCTAATGTAGATGATGGGTTGATGGGTGCAGCAACCACCATGGCAAGTGTATAGCTATGTAACAAACCTGCAAGTTCTGCACATGTATCCCAGAACTTAAACTATAATAACAAAGATAAAAAAGCGTTATTGCCACCAACAGTATCCCTTGCTATACACCAAGGCAATTTTAACATGCTCAAGTAGTCACCTGCTAAAATGTGAACATTCCACAACCAGTAAATTCCACAAAAATTTTAAAAATATTTTTCTCTGCAGACAAAATAAACATTGCAGCATGAAATGTACTTCGTAAATTGAATAATTAGATGCCGGATATCAAAGGGCCAAGATAAAAATAGCAGCATCCACCAGGCTTCCTACATTCTTTATGATAGACTAAGCCGGCAGCCTGGATGGGACCGCACTAACATGAAAATTTGTTGCCACTAATCCTGTTCCTGTAGGCAGAAAATTCTCTTTGTTTTAGCTTCAGAGTGAGAAGAAAACTCCACCATCACCTAAAGTCCATTTTGTACAGTTAAAAATAAAACTCGTCAAACAGGGATTTGCTGCATGACCCTGACCTGTGCACAGCTGCAGGCTTCTCCGGGCAGGAGAACAAATGTCTGCATGGGAAGAGAATGCACACTGCTGGCTGGATCAGGGGAGAGTTGACGCTCATGTGAGAAAGTTCAGGCAGGAATGCCTGAAGGTTGCAAATAATTCTATAAAGTAAATCACACCATACGCCTCTGTGGGCTACACAAATGCACCCGTGGCCAAACAGAGCACCGTGTGGCTCTTCTGTCCATGCACAAGTAGGGAGACAAAGTCTGGGTCTTCACTTCTCTCCTGTCTCCTTCCCATCAATGTGCTCTCAATTCTTGTGTAGGGACTTGGTTCAAGCTGCACATCCTCAGAGAAGCTTTTTCTAAACATCTTGCCTAGAATGGACTCTGGTGTATTTTGTAAGCCCAGGCTTGCATTTGTTAATAGGTAACAGGAGCTCCACAAATCCCCTTACCCTGCGTCTTGCTTCTTTCCAGCTCCTGTGTGTCCGGTCTGCAGGGAGATTCTTATCTCCCACCAGCAGGGAGGTACATCTTCTGTTATTTCCACAGTTTAGTACAGTACTCCTATCAAATGGCTATGTAGTAAAAGCTGATGAATGACTTAGCAAATTACCTTTTCATAGGATTCATTCCTGATAAAACAGGGCCTCCTTGCATGAGAAGTGGATCTTGGGGAACACTGAAATGGGATGGGAGCGAGAAAAAGGATTAAACACAGGAGGTTATATAGGAAGAGGGAAGGAATGACTGGCCTTCCCCCAAGAGAACTCAAGGAGGACCTCTGGACTGCATGCAGCATTTCAGGGTGGCGCAGAGGAGAGGAGGCACCGAGGCAATCCAGGAAGGAGCAAAGACTTGTGGTCCGGAGAGAATGGTGCCACTGAATGCACAGTGCGGAGGGGGTGTCTGGAAGAAACGTGCCAAATGTTGAACAGAGTGAGGCAAAGTGAGTACCTCTGCGTGTGTGTCAGTGGGGCGTTGAGATACAAGGAAAGTAAGATAGGGGACGGGACCACAGTTGCAGCACAACCAAGCCTATTTGCTGACGCTGAAGGAGAACTGTTAGGCAAGATTCCCCCACTGCATTTTTGTCCCAAATGCCACCCCAGAGTGGTATCTTCCCAAACCACACCCAGCTCTGACGCATGACGGCTGACACCTGAGTTTCCAAGGTCTTATGGTGATTAATATGCTCATTTCCATGGTGATACTTTTTGGTTCTTCACCTAACTCTCCTTTAAGGGTAGAATAAGGACTAGTTAGATAATTCCCTCGAATTCCAAAGGTATTCCAATTCTCAAGTAATCCAAGTTGTCACAGCTGCACTGAATTCTCCCATCCACTGCTGGCTATTCTGGGAGCAGCCCTCCCTGATAGAGCCTGGCTTCTCCGCGGGACCCCAAAGTACCAGCAGAAGATGTGAGAGGGAGGCAGTCTCCTTCCAGGACCTTTTATCTGCTTCTGGTAAGGCCTGACCCCTAGGCAGTCACACGCATGGAGCAAGAGTGCTCTCTGCTTAGACAGTCAGCGACTACAGCCAGGAGCAGAGCATTTTGAGGGGCACCCCTCACCAGGGAGGGGAGAGATGGGGAGGTGCCAGTGCCATCACCAATCACAAATTCTCGGATTGGTTTATTTCTTTGACAGTTCGTTTTAATGCTTTGTACCTGATGCTCAGACATCTAGAATAAGACAGCTTTTCTCTCCTCATTTTTTATTAGAAGGAGAAAAGAGGAAAGCAATCAGAATCCATTCTTCTCAGCACGTGGGCAAAGCACACATTAAAGCACCTCCACGTCAGATTCTCTTTCCTCCTCTGCAGTGCTGTCCATACTTCTCCAAAACATTCCCCAACTATCATCCCTTCTAGGAATGTACTCCAGAATATGCCCTTGAAGAGGACAAAAGGCATAAGCCCCACAGTCACTAGCATGTGCTAACATACTCATGGGTTCTGTCATCCAGGGTTCATCCTGTTATCATCCTGGGTTCTGTCAAAAATACATTAAGTAGATGTAGTCTTCATCCTCAGGAAATGTATAAGCCAACACAGGAATAGAGTTTTCAAGGTTGCTCATCCCCCTGCCTCTCTGGTCCCTGCCCCTAGTGGTGAGGAAATGGCGCAGGTGGCTCTGCCTTGGCTTCCCACACTCGGCCTGCGCTCCTGGGCTTTTGCCGCTTCACCTTTTTGGTTTGGTGACCATATTCTTCAACCCCAGTAAGACACATTTTCATAGATCCCTACATATATATCTATATTTGAGAGACAGGCTCTCACCCTATTTCCCAGGCTGCAGTAAAGTGGCATGATTGTAGCTCACTGTAACCTCAAACTCCTGGCCTCAAGCAATCCTCCCACCTCAGCTTCCGAAAGTGCTGAGATTATGGGCATGAGCCACCACACCCAGTGATCCCTCTAGTTTAAGAGGAAAATAGGCTAAAGCAAAATATTAAAAGGTGAACACTCATATGGCCATCTGCGACTATTGTACTATTGTGACTATTGGTAAGAATACTAATACTATCTTTATGTGAACACTTACAGGAAAATCTGAGTTGAGAAAAGAAAGGTAAAAACAAAATGCTAGATGGGGGATGTTATGCCAAAAGGGACAAGTGTGAAATCTGTCAGTCAAGTATAATATCAAGACAACTGCTTACATAATACATGTAAGTCAACTACAAAAGAGGAGCCACTTAGGCCAGTTTGAGGCAAGGAACCTAAAAAAAAAAATGTGAGGTTAATGTAGAATGTTAAACTGCAGAATGTTAAACTATTCAGCCTGAAAGTAAGAACTGGTGAAACAAACAAGAAAGAATATTTCATTTTATTAACACTAGATGGGCACGGTGGCTCACGCCTGTAATCCCAGCACTTTGGGAGGCCAAGGTGGACGAATTGCTTGAGCACAGGAGTTTGAGACCAGCCTGGGCAACACGGCAAAACTCCTGTCTCTACAAAACATGCAAAAATTAGCCAGGTGTGGTGGTGTATGCCCAAAGTCCCAGCTACTCGAGAGGCTGAGGCAGGAGAATGGCCCAACCCCACGAGGCAGAGTTTGCAGTGAGCTGAGATCACACCACTGCACTCCAGCCTGGGTGACTGAGTGGGACCCTGTCTCAAAAAAAAAAAAAAAAAAAAAAAAAAAATCATTTTACTTCTGTGTTCAGTTGGACTTTTTGAAAATAGGCTATGTTAACTACTACAGAGTACAAGATCAGTAACTAGTTGAGGAGTCCACAACTTTATATAGTAAGTGGCAAAATGTTTACATAAATCAATCAGGTTCTGCATGGGCCCCTGCAAAGGAGATGCTTGTTGTCTAGTCCAGCTGTGATCTGTGGTGTATTTTGGCTCCTTTGCTTTAGGAAGAAATTAAGAAATGAAGAAGCAAGTGACATTCAATGAGAAAAAAAAATAAACAGAAACTATTCTTAGAGTTTGGTCATGGCCTGAGGGCCATGATACAGTAATTATGTAAGAAAAGTCAATGAGAAAAAAACCCAGCATGAAAAACTGAAATCCCGTAGCCTAAATGGAAGCCTAGTGTGGGGAGCTACTACAGGATTTACGAAAATACCGTGGAACCCACTTCAGCATGCTGGCCATCAGATCGCCGTGCATCTCCTATGTTTCAGAAAGTTCCTTTTTACGGAGCACTGTTTCAGTGATTAGAAAGGTGTGTTTTTTAAAAATTGAACATTAGCCTGAACATCTACTTATGGAATGTTATGCATTACACAAGCAAGGCCATTCCTTATAGTACCTAGTGAGCGGTGCTAGGTCCAGGAAACAAACCATCTTCTAGGTCCAAAATTGCCAGTCACTGATGTGTTAGGCAACAAGGGAGGAAAAGCAGGCACTACACCTCTCAGGCCTCCCCATTAGCATAGATGATAGACTTAGATACCTGTCCTTCTCTAGACTTTTATATTTTATTTACAGTAACTATTCAAAATTAACTTGGGACACCCAACGTGAAGTGTCAAAGAAAGTGCAATAGACAACAACAACTACTACACCATCTATGTACTCTTCTTTACCTTTAAAATAGAGTTTATTTTAGAGCAGGTTTAGGGTCACAGAAAAACTGAATGCAAGGTACAGAGATTTACCATATATCTCCAGCCCCAACACGTGCAAAGCATCATCAACATCCCCACCAGAGTGGTATTTTGCTACAATTGATGAGCCTATGCTGACACATCACTATCACCCAAAGTCCATAGTTTATATCAGCATTCATTCTGGGTTTTGTACATTCTATGAATCTGGACAAATGTTTACTGACACGTATCCACCATTATAGAATCACATGGAGTAGTTTCACTGCCCTAAGAATCCTCTGTGCTCCACCTACTCATCCCTCTCTCTTCTAGTCCCTGGAAACCACTGATCTTTTTACTATCTCCATAGTTTTGCCTTTTCTGGAATGTCACGTACTTGGAATCACACAGTATGCAGCCTTTTTAGATTGGGTTCTTTCATTTAGTAACATGGATTAAGTTTCCTCCATGTCTTTTGATGGCTTGGTAGCTCATTCCTTTTTATAACTGATTAATATTCCATTATTTGGATGTACCACCATTTATTTATCCTTTCATCTGTTGAAGAACATCTTGGCTACCTCTTCACTACTTTTTTAAAAAATAGCATTTAAAGATATAGGGAGGAGTAAAACAAACAAACAAACAAACAAACAAAAACACGGCAAGAGCAACTCAGGCTACCCATGAAAAACTATAAAGAATCTCTTTAGTGCTTTCTACTTTCACCACTCCTTTTCCCAAGGTGATTGCTTCGTGTTTATCCACCAACTCTTGATATGCAAGGTAATTTTCTCCTGGGTCTTCTTCCTGAAGGATCTTGTCATAAGTAGAACGGTATTATAGGTATATATTAATAACTCATATATACATATAGTTATATATTAATAACACATTAGCTTTTAACTGAAAACGGAAGTTTCAGTTTTTGTGTAAAGAAATTCTCCTCTCAGGAATGTTTGCATTTTAACAGAAAGAACGAATTTCCGACTAGAAATTTCCAACAGTATAGCAGCCTGTTCGGGAAAAATCAAGTGGTATTTGGAAACAAGAGTGTTTTACTGGTGTCCCTCAAATTACTCCAAACTGGGATTCACCAAGGCTCTGATTTATTTATCTCTATTAAGACTTCACTTACTGCCTGGGCATAGAGGCTCATGCCCGTAATACCAGCACTTTAAGATGCCAAGGCAGGTGGATCCCTTGAACCCAGGAACTTGGGACCAGCCTGGGCAACATGGTAAAAGCCTGTCTCTACAAAATAAAAAAAAAAAAAGCTGGGAGTGGTGGTGCATGCCTGTGGTCCCAGCTACTCTAGAGACTGAGGTGAGAGGATCCCTTGATCCCAGGAGGCAGAGATTGCAGTGAGTGGTGATCTTGCCACTGCATTCCAGCCTGGGCAACAGAGCAAAACCCTGACTCAAAACAAACAAACAAACAAAAAGAACTTACTAAAGTTAAGAATTTGGATCTAGACATTCAAATTCAACACACTTTGTTTAATATTTAAACGCTTTTAAAAGAAGCAGTTGCCAAGACCTTATTCTTTATAACTGATTCTCAACCAGGGGTGATTTCACCCCGTATCCTGAGGACGTTTAGGAACAGATGGACGTATTTACGGTTATCACAACAGGGTGGGGTATGGGAGTTAGTGCTACTGTCATCTAGGGGGTAGAGGCCAAGGATATTGACGAACATCTTGCAATGCACAGGTCAGCCCCCACTACAAAGAATTAGCCAACCCAAAAGTCGATAGTACTGAAGTTGAGAAACCCTGCTCTCTGTGAGCTAACTGCACTAAAGTTGATACCTAGATAATATAAACATCAATGTGAGTGATATCAGTGCCCAGCTTAAGAGTAAAAATGACCATAATTTATAAGGATCTGCACTATTTTCTTAACATTTCTGGAATATCTTATCCCTGGCTTTGATTTATTGAAATTGCCTTTTCAAAACACTCAATTGAATAAAATGAAGAGGCTTTATATACTGTATAGTTCATGCAAGTTTTTCTATTTTGGAAATGGAAGTAGTGATTAAAATTGGCATTTCTGAAACTCTAATTGCTAGTTGTTGCATTGCTAGGGGGAGAAAAAAAGAAAAATATTTCCAAGACCAGCCAGATGGGAAGTCTCAAGATAAGAAATATAAGCCAGTGTTCATATTCCAACCAGAAGAAACATTCTGTTTATACATTTTTAAATTCTGCTTAAATAGTAAGCAATGCATTTATTTAATGAATTCCTAAATAGCTATTAATTGGCTGACTAGTTTTCTAATATTGGATTTAATCTCCCAAACCCTATTAGATCATTAAGAAGTAGAACAGAGTCTGTATTTTAAAAAACTCTGTATAAATAACAGCTTTATACATTTTAATGGGATTAGACTGGTTTCTGATATTGTAGGTGATATCCACATCTTAAAATGTCCGTTTTTCAAAACTCATTATGTTACCAGCAGTGAATCTGTACAAGTCTGAAGCAAACTTGATCCTTGACTCCTCAAAGAAAATGATTTGGCTGAGGAGCAGATGCACGTTTAAGGCAGAGGGAAAGACCACGGCAACTTTTAGAGCAGGAGTGAAAGTTTATTTAAAAAAAAAATTTTACAGTAGAAACAAAAAGAAGTAAAGTACACTTGGAAGAGGGCCAAGCGAGTGACCTGAGCGATCCAAGTGCCCCATCTGGCTCTTGACCTGGAGGTTCGTACATTGGCATGGTTCAGGGTTTTGGTTTCTTCTCGCTTGAGAAGAAAGGGCTTCCCTTGGAGCAGGTTGTCTCCATGCCTGGTGGCCAGCCAGCACTTGGGAAGGGCTGCATGCACAGTGTGTTTACTGAATTTGTACAAATGCTCACTTGAGGTGTTGTTCCCTTACTAGCTGAACATTCCTAGAGGAAGGTCATACACCCATTAAACCACCATTTTGCCTCTTAGTGCGCATCCTTGAGCCCACTTGCCTAACTCCTGAGATCTCATCAGGAAGCTGCTGATAACCAGATGTGGGTGTTTTCTTATCTATTGGGAGACTGCCATTCCCTGGCACCAGCTGTGCCCAATTATTGTTTTACAGAGACAGTTTAACAACCAGCTGACCATCACCTGATGGTCACCTGACATTCCTGGTGGGCAGGGCCCTGTCCTGCCCTGCTCATGTCTGCCTAACTACCTACTCCAACAATTTGTGATTGAAATATGATGAAGTCTTTCAGTTTACACACCCAGACCAGAGCAACACAAATGTCTTCATGACGTCAATACTCAGAGTCTTGGGAACACAATCTATATTTCTTTGGTAACTTCTTCTGTCCTGAAAGTTCTCTCTCCTCCCTTTGTCACTCCCTTTCTTCTCCTTGTTTTTCTCTTCTGCCATTCCCCTAAGAAACAGTAAATGGATGGAAAAGACTTGCAGTGGAGGCATGTGAGGAAAAGCCATAAAGGTTCCATCTGTCATCATGAAACTAAAACTGCTCAAACAAGAAAAGATGGCCCAGCAAGGGCTTTCACTTACTGAAATTTATCTCGAATTTTCCAAACATAAGAATCTTTAAGCCACGAAGAAAGGCTTTTTTTTTTTTTTTTTTTTTTTTTTTTTTTTTTTACAGGGTCTTGCTTTTAGTAGATTTGTGTAACTGTTTTCTTTTATTCAAGTCTGCTGAAAGCTACTGAGTGAGAACTACGAATTGAGGTACATCTCTTGCCAGTTGCTTGGGTTTGACAAATAAAGTAATCATCAAAATCACGGAGTGTGCACTGCTTTTAAAAGCCCTATTTGCTTGACATAATATAGCAGCTGGATGGCTAGGCAAATAAATGGCATTACTTAACATAATCACTTAATGTTGTGCAACGAAAGTCAGGTCTCATTGCTTTATCGCTTTCAAAGAGTTTAATGACAATGAAGTTGATTGTTAGTGTGAAGATATAAATTGTTCAGTAGTTAGAGTTGTTAATGACAGCAAAGGAACACAAAAGAGGAAAAATAGGCTTTAGCAGTACAAATTCATTGCTAATTGCCTGTGCATTCATTATAGGCTGACCAGGGCTAATTATCTAATTAAACTAAAGCTCTGCTGCCTTAAAGAAATTTCTTTGCACTGTGATGTTGGTTGTCAATTACTCAGCATGTCCTGTTGAAATGTGTAGTTAACTCAAGTCATGTTTTGCTTTTCCCACTAGCAATACATGGCAGTCTTATTGCATGATAATTTGTGCTTAGAATGAAAAAAAAAGTTTTTCCTTAAAAAAATACATTGTGGAAACTAAAAATAATAACAAACATTTTAAACAAGAGCTCCTGCTCATTTTACTCAATGATCTATATTCAGGAAAAGTCAATATAATCTACTTTGGAAAGGGAAAACACAGACATAAAAAACAAGTCAAATATCGTTATATACATGCTACTGAGTGTTCTCTTCATGTTAAAAATACATTTAAAAGTGTCTTTTGTGATATCTGTGTAGATCATGGTATGAAATTAATATAATTTCATATCATTACAATCTTCAAAATTCATAGGTTTTTTTTTTTTTAATGCTGGAAGGAAAGTGGTAAATCATCTAAACCAAATTCTTCACTTTATAAATAAAGGAACTGAAGTTCCCAGAAGTGAAATCATTTGCCCCAAGTCACACAGCTGGTTGCTAGAACCAGGAGGAGAACTGGTATCCTCTCAGTCCATTATTCTTTTCATGTTCAGTCCTGCTGTTCCACTTTCAAATCGTACTGTTATTTCTCACACTTTCTCCAAAATGCCAGAACAGAGCATCTATGGACAAGGTTATCTTTGTTTGTTTTTCCAAAAGGAGGCTTTGATTAGTGGCATTTCATCTCTCCAAGGAAACACGTGTAATACTGCCCCTATTTATTTATTTCAAGTCAGTCAAATGCCCAGGAGTGTAATTTAAGGCGAATAGTCAAGGGAGAAGCTTTAAAAAGCAAACAAACAAACAAACAAAAAAAAAAACAAGGTATCATATGCCTTCTCCAACTAAAGAGAAAAAGGTGATAAACTTACAGTGGATTTTATTAATCAGAGTGCTCAAACAATTAATTGCATCCTGCTATTTTGCTCCTAAGGAATTTTATTCTAAACCAATGATCCATGACCATTAAGCAATATTTATTGGGTTGGTACAAATATAATTATGGTTTAATGGCAAAAACCACAATAACTTTTGCACCCACCGAATACTAAGCATCCTGTGGGAAAAGCATCTCCCAAGAAAGTACAATATCATTCTAAAGAGTTTCCCCAACTTCATCTCCCTTAATCCTAGTATACGGCATCTGTTCCCCTGCAAGGACATAGAACTCTGGAACCCTATCCTGCCCCTTTCCCAGTCATTTTTCAGGCAGGCACCAGCAATGAACACACAGTTCTTTGCTGGCAAGTCAAGGAAGACGATTTTCCCTTTCACTGCCTCTTGAAGCTGAACATCAACTGTTTCACCACTTGTGATTCAAATCCATTAATTAAAATAAATATAAAGTAAAACTCTCTCAGCCAGGAGGAAGAGGACAGATGGGGAAGCGGAGGAGGTGGAGATAGCTGATGTCTTCTCAGAAGAAAAAAAAAAAAAGGAAAAGAAAAACAAGAAGCATGAAATGGGGCGGGGGGGAGTTAATTAAGAGAGGTAAAGTGTGTTTGAATTTAATTTACAGTTCACAACAATTTTAAGTCTCATAATAGTTGCATTGCTTAAATGAGAAGAGGAAAACCTCTCTAATACCAGATTGGTGGAGGGGGTGCTATAATCTTAAATCACCTCCAAAAATCATAATACGTGACCTCTGGCAGTGCTTCAGCCTGGGCTATAGCAAAATCTTCTCTTTGTTAATAACTTGTGAAAGCCGCACCTTCCCCCACCTCAACTATGCTCTGCATTCTACCAATTTTTAATTCTTTTTCCCTCGCCTCTCATTGCCTGAAATAAGACATTGGCAAGTAAGAGGAAAAAAAGAATAAATTTAAGTCTTTCTCTATCCCAATCCACTATGCACCAGTCTATAGAATTACAGTTAGAAAATGGTGTCTATGGCATGTATCACACAACACAACCTATGCAATTTATTAGTGCAATGTGTACACCTAAAGTCTGACCCAAACATGAAAAAGCCCTGAACTTAGCATATTTAACTAAATAGCCCGTACACCAAAGTGATATGACTTCAAATAACCACACAAATTTGAACTAGAGGGGGCAGAGTTACTTTATATGATCTTAGTGGAGATGGACACAGCTAACAGGATTATAGTGTAATAATTTTAGATAAATGAAAGAAAATACATATGTTTGGTTTTGTGTGAATCAGTCTTATGATTGTCTCTGTCCTCCACATTGAGCTAACGACATGCTAGAAGGAATCTTACAAATAAATCATCTCTCACAGAAACTGGGATCCAGCGAAGTGAGGTGACTTGCTCAGTAACACACAGGTAGTCAGTGGCAAAGTCATGACACCAGCTCCTCTGACTTTGAAATTATTATTTTTTCTTACAACATGACATTCATTCATAATAAGGAATGAGAAATATACACTCATGTTTTTTAAAAACTGAAAGCAATGATACAAATCCAAAATACTTCAAATATAATTGAGTATGAATTAGTCTGAAAATGGGGATATTTTTATCCACTTATTTACCATGTTCTATGCTAATATACAAGGCAGATATCGGAATAAGGTGGAAATGACTACTCGGGAAAAAATAAACCTTCCTTCCCACTTTAAAAACAAAAACAAAACAAAACTGCAGACTAGGAACTCTGAGCATGTGAGAATATCATTATAATCTTTTGCACTCTTTCCACTGGATCTCAGTGTACCGAAAGAAATGGACAAATGAATTCTGAAGAAGATTTGAGTAAAAGCCAGAAGGTAATGTATCTTGTGAATTAAAGAAAATTAGTCCCCATAGAGTCAAGAGGTAGGGGAAGAAGAACGAAAGGCAAAAGCACAAGCCTAGTTCCCAAAGAATGAAGAGATCATAGAAATGAACAAGTGGAGTTAAATCCATATAGGCTGGGGGCTCTTCCAGCTCTCCTTGTTTCCTGGTTAATTAAGCAACTGTAAAGGAGGAGAAAAAAAAAATCTCAGCTTTACTCATGCTTCTGTGTGCTTCCCTCATTCCTAAATTTAATAGACGTGGGCAGGAGGTGGGATTTAAGCTTTATCAGTCTTACCTATCACCACAGAGCTGTCAACCTGTGAAAGAAAAAACATGGAGAAAATACACTTTGAAATAGATTGCTGAAGCAACAGCTCATCAGCAAGCCCTGTCAGCTGTACCTTCAAACAGATTCTTATCCTTACACTAGTTCTCTTGTCTTTCCTCTGGATTACTGCCCCTGATTCAGGTTTCCCTGCTGTTACACTCACCCCACCATCAACCTCTTAAAAATGTAAAACAGATCAAATCACTCCCCTGCCCAAAGCTCTCCAAAGACTTCTCACTGCATTTAGAATAAAATCCAACTCCCTACCACAGCGTACAACTTCCTATTAACCCCTCTCACGGCCTAAAAGGCCTACATAGTACAATCCCTACTGGCCTCTCCACCTGCATCTCCCTCCAGGAACCTGGAAGCTCACTATGCAGTCTTAACCCCACAGGTCTTTATCTTCTCTCCTAATTATACCAAGTTCCTTCCTATGTGGTCAAAGTTGTGATAGTCAATACCCTGTTAACAATCTTAAGGATGTTTCCTGGTCTTGGAATGCTCTGACCCCAGATTTTTCCATGGCTAACTCCTTAACATTCAAAAGTGGCTTAAATGTTAATATCTGGTCACTCTTGATAACCCAATTTAAAGTAACATAGCACACACACATAAATATCATACCATCCTATTACTGTATTTTACTGTCTTCCTAAGTTTTCTCTGTCTGAAAAGTATGTTGCTCATTTACTCGCACTGTATAACACTTCCATCCTCTCAAACATACACATTTCCTTCCAGGTAAACGCCTTGGGAATTTGGACTTTGTCTTTCTTTGTTCCTTGCTGAATCCCCAAAGCCTAGAACAATGCCTGGTACCCAGTGGATACCGACTGTTTCTTAAACGATTGATTTTGTCTATTCCAAACTTTCCCCAAACCTTGTCTCTGCCATGCATTTTCCTAGTATTTGTTCACTATCACTTCTCTTCCTGTCTGTTCCCTTTCAGGATCTCTTTGGTCTCCATTTTGCTTACAACAACACTGAAGAATTACAGAATCAAAGAGGATAAAAAAGAAGGATGTTAATGCTAACAGAAACCCACTCAGTCTATGCTACTGGCAGTGGGGCAGAAGGGCAAGTAAACTGCTTCTTAAGGGCAAAAGCCCATAGAGTCAATGTCACCCATTAGTGCAGCTCTGAATGAAGGGCAACATCTAAACGAATTATGGAGGTAGTCTCTTTGTGACCTAAAAAAGTACCACATGCCCTGTAGACACTCAGCAGTTCTTACGAACTTTTTTTTTAGAGACAGTCTCACTCTGTTGCCTAGGCCTGGGTGCAGGGGTGGAATCATAGCTAACTGCAGCCTTGAACTCATCGGCTCGATCAATCCTCCTGCCTCAGCCTCCAGAATACACTACAGGCATGTATCACCATGCTCAACTAATTTTAAAATTTTCTCTGTAAAGATGTGGGTCTTGCAGTGTTGCCTAGGTTGTCCTTGAACACCTGTCCTCAAGCGATCCTCCTGTCTTGGCCTCCCAAAGTGTTGGGATTACAGGCGTGAACCACTATACCATGCCTGCCTGGTTCTTAAAATTTTTAATGTGCAAAAGATTCAGATGCAGTGGGTTTTGACATGATCTGGGAACTTGCACTTTTGACAAACACTCCCAAGTGATTCTGACAGAGGCAGTCTTTGGAAACTGTGAACTCAGGCCAAAGGATGACTAGCAAGGACTTGAGGAATGGTATTACCAGGTAAGTGGTTTAAGCAATAATCATTTTTATCTCTACCCTGAAGCTGATTCTCAAAACAAGTCAAATTCCCTTTCAATACTTGCTTAGTATTATTTAAATTCATTGGTCTTTAAGTACAACTTATAGCCATTTTAAACCTATAATAGCTACTGTCATGGGGCAGCTACTATGTTCTACATAGTGTCATCAGTGATTCACACAGGTGTATTATCCTATTTTATAGACGAAAATTTTGATTCAGTTAAGTAAGTGTGGACAACCATTAAGTGACAGATTTGGAAATCAAACAGATTCGCATGTTAATATAGTATATAGTCTGTGTTCCATGAAGTCTATACTTCCCACTAATTATACCTTAATAGAAGTAAAACCAATAAATAAAAATTCATATTTGTAAATAAAGGAAGGGAAGGAATTGTACTCTCAAATATTCCTCACTTTAGAAAAAGACTGTATGAAATTTAATTATGAGCTTTGAAAGTACATTTAAATGACGTAACAATGGCATGGCAACCTCTGAACATGAATCAATCTTTTTTTTTTTTTTTTTTTTTTTTGCTCGCTCTGTCTGTCGCCCAGGCTGGAGTGCAGCGGTCGGATGTTGGATCACTACAAGCTCCGCCTCCTGGGTTCACGCCATTCTCCTGCCTCAGCCTCCCGAGTAGCTGGGACTACAGGTGCCCGCCACCATGCCCGGCTAATTTTTTGTATTTTTAGTAGAGACGGGGTTTCACCGTATTAGCCAGGATGGTCTCGATATCCTGACCTCGTGAACCCCCTGTCCTGGCCTCCCAAAGTGCTGGGATTACAGGCGTGAGCCACCGCACCCGGCCGAAAATCAATCAATCTTAACAATCCTTTCCTAAGGCAAATAACCACCCTTTTAACTAACGAGAGCTGGTTCACTATTTACAGATCTACTAGTGGTTCTCAAACTGGGCTGATCATCAAGAATCACTTGTTCCGGCACGGTGGCTCACGCCTGTAATCCCAGCACTTTGGGAGGCCGAGGTGGTCGGATCACGAGGTCAGGAGATCGAGACTATCCTGGCTAACACCGTGAAACCCCATCTCTACTAAATATACAAAAACAAACAAACAAAAAAATTAGCCGGGCGTGGTGGCAGGTGCCTGTAGTCCCAGCTACTCCGGAGGCTGAGGCAGGAGAATGGCGTGAACCCGGGAGGTGGAGCTTGCAGTGAGCCGAGATCACGCCACTGCACTTCAGCCTGGGCAACACAGCGAGACTCTGTATCAAAAATAATAATGATAACAATAATAAAAATCGCACGAGGGAGCATCTTAAATATAAATCATAGGGGCAACCCGCCCCGGGTCCCCTTCCACGCTGAGGAAGCTTTATTCTTTTGCTCTTCACAATAAACCTTGCTATGGCTCCAAAAAAAAAAAAAAAAGGCTTCACTCCAGTTCTTCTGAATCAAAATATCTGAGGTGTGACCCCCAAGATCTTTATTTTTTAAGCTCCCCAGGGGGTTCTGATGAGTAGCGTTCAGAACTATTGTTTCCTTAACACCGGCATTCTACAAATGAAAAAATTGAGGACGTAAAAGGGTGGGATTTGCCTAACGACACACAGCTTGTAAGTGGCACATTAGGCTGGAATAACAATATCCTGACTCTTGTTTGGTCCTTTTACACCAATTCAAGCTGCTGGTTTTGGTAAGACTGTACTTGTTTCTGCTTTGCTGCTTATGCCTTGCAGAGTACTTAGTATTCACTATCCTACAACTTATTCCCTCATCTGCAATCTGGGAATAATAATAGTGCCTGCCTCTTAAGAGATGCTGCAAGGATTAAATAGTATAACATTCGTTATATAATTCCCTTAACACAGTGCCTGGCATATTGTGAGTACTCATTAGCCAGGTTACGTAATTCACTAAAAAAGTATGCCTATTTTAACTTGAGAGGATTTACTGAATCACTCCAATTACAAAATGTACAAGAAACCCATGGTCAGCTTCGGAGTCCAAAAAGACTTTAAACTCAGGGTTTACAGTCATAGTATCTACTGTCTTGCTTTTCTAGTCATTTACTTATGTCAAAAGTTAGTTCACGCCACAGAGCAGGATGCCTCTGTGTAGTGAACTAATTTCACAATTACTGATTGAACTGACTGTTGCACACCACTGTTTCTCCTAGGCTGCCTCAGAACCATCTAGTAACTCCATCTCTGGGTGACGACAGGGAATCCGCATTTATAAAAGCCCCCTCCCCCTTCTCAGGCAAACTAAGATTTGACAACCACTAGTATTCGGAATCCACGACCACTGTAAATGGCCTCTCAAGCCTCTCCAGCAAAAAGCTATCGTGCTCTGTAACCAGAAGAGCTGCGTCATCAGGTCCTGATGCAAACACTGGGCCCAGCTGGGCCGAGTAACCTTGGTGATCACAGAGGACGGCCTGGACCCCCTTCCCTCCTAGGAAACACAAAATTACAAAAGCGCCCTCCTACAATTCCCGTGGGAGACAGTGCTACCTAGGCGGCTATGAGGAGCTAAGGCTGACTCAACAGCCTCCTTCCCAGGGGCAAGGCCAAAGGAAGGCGACCCTGCATGGCTAACCAGGCCCCAGCGGCGCCAGAAGGTTAACGACCCTACTTGCCCTGTTGTTTATGAAGGCCAAGAGCCTCCACTACTTCGCGGGCCAGCTGACGGAAGTGCGTCACTCCACCCTGCGGGGGATGCCGGGAGTTGTAGTCAAGTGACTGCTACTCTTGCACCTCGAGTCATCTTTTTTAAAACAAGAAAAACACCTCTGCATTCTGAAAAAGATCGCTTTATTCCCAACATGTGTAATAGTTCCTCCATTTTCCAATCAACTAAGTGAACTCTCTCAGCGCTCAAGGGGAAGACCGGACTACAAGTCCCGGCATGCTCTGCAGGGTCCCCGGGCGCCCGGCCACCGTCGTAGGTGCGGGCCGCATGAATGGAGCACCGGGCGTAAGGCAAAGCCTGGCACCGTCCGCGCGGCCGGTATCTGCTCCCGGAGCGTGAGTGCGGGGTGTGGGGCGTGCGCGTGCACGCTCAGAGGGGGCGCAAGGCGAGCTTGCCGGGCAGTTGCGGGCGCGTGGCTGCTGAGGTTGGCGGCGGTGCCGCGCGCCCGACGGGCCGGTGGTTGCGGGGCCTCCCGCCTCGACCCGGGCTGCGGGCAGCCGTGGCGGCCGCCGGGGACCGCAAGGGGCGGAGGAAAGGAGGGGGCCGGTCCCGGTACGCAGAGGAGCAGCAGACCATGCCCCGAGACAACATGGCCTCCCTGATCCAACGGATCGCCCGCCAGGCTTGCCTCACCTTCCGGGACAGCGGGGGCGGTCGCGGCGCTTCCGATCGCGGCGCGGCTTCTGGCCCGGAGGCGCCGGTGCCGCCGGGCTTCCCGGAGAATCTGAGCAAGCTGAAGAGCCTTCTGACCCAGGTCCGCGCCGAGGACTTGAACATCGCCCCGCGCAAGGCCACACTACAGCCACTGCCGCCCAACCTGCCGCCAGTCACCTACATGCACATCTACGAGACGGACGGCTTCAGTCTGGGCGTGTTCCTGCTCAAGAGCGGCACGTCCATCCCGCTGCACGACCACCCGGGCATGCATGGCATGCTCAAGGTGCTATACGGCACCGTGCGCATCAGCTGTATGGACAAGCTGGACGCGGGCGGCGGGCAACGGCCGCGGGCCTTGCCGCCCGAGCAGCAGTTTGAGCCGCCGCTGCAGCCCCGGGAGCGAGAAGCAGTGCGGCCGGGCGTGCTGCGTTCGCGGGCCGAGTACACCGAGGCCAGTGGCCCCTGCATCCTGACACCGCACCGGGACAACCTGCACCAGATCGACGCCGTGGAAGGGCCTGCCGCCTTCCTGGACATCCTGGCCCCGCCCTACGACCCGGACGACGGCCGGGACTGCCACTATTACCGGGTGCTGGAGCCGGTCAGGCCCAAGGAGGCCTCCAGCTCGGCCTGTGACCTGCCCCGAGAGGTGTGGCTCCTGGAGACCCCACAGGCCGATGACTTCTGGTGCGAGGGAGAACCCTATCCAGGTCCCAAGGTCTTCCCTTGAAGCCACCGGCGCCCAGGAGCAGTGGGCCGAAGACGTGCCCTACCCTACCACAAGGGCTGTGTCTCTCTCTACCCCCGAGCCTGGGCGTTGGATCTACTGGAATGAGCAGCAGCCGCTTCCTCGGCAGCCTTGGGAAGCACGGGCGACTGGACAGCAGCCGCCGGGCACGGTTATGGGGGCGGAGTGGGCGGGGAGGCTAGATTGTTTCCTGGTACCGTCACTGCCACTGGGGCTTTGATTTGGAGGAATGGGGCAGGGGACTATCTGAAGCGCTTCCATCCTAAAGCCATAATGAAAGTATCTTCCTCTCTTCCCCATTCTATACAAAATACTAAGTGGTTTTCTTCCTCCCACTCCCCACCCCTTAGGTAAATAGGGTTTATTTTCCACTCATGCCCTTATGCCCTTTTTTTCTTACAGTTTTAACTTATTGACTGTGCATGACCCAGTGGTTTGAATTGTTTTTAGTTCAAGTCATTGGTAAAAACTAGGTTTAAAGAGATGAGCTACTGTTTAAAGTGAGCTGGCCTGCCTAATTAATTCCTTGTGAAAATTAAATTATTTTTTCAGTTTGGGGATCACTCTCACAACATAACTATGCATGTAGAGGACAAGATTTATTTTCTTTCCTCCCTGTGCCCAGTAGCCACATCTGGTTTACTCAGGCAGCATCTACTAAGAAATTCAGCACCTGCATAATCTCTGTGACATAGTCACTTAGAGCTTATCTTCCCTATGAATCTCCAGATCTGTGAGTTGAGCAGATTTCATGTTGCAGATTCACCTTTAATGCAAAGACTGTATTATCCTCACATGACTTTTTTTCTTGTCTTACTGTACCTTAGAAGGTGATAGAGTAATTCTATATTTTCTAACGGGAAGATTCAAAGGAGCTGAATGTGTTATGCTTCCAAACAACTGAATGTAAAACACTCCTAGCCAGCTGTTGTATTCCCTATCTTTATTTACTTCCAATATTTTACTGTAAAAGTAGGGAGAAATATTATGTTGATAGCTGTTTCACATTCTCTCAGGAACTCTGATGTTCCCGACTCGGGTATTTCCAGCTGTGTTGCTGGCAGTGTTGTCTCAACCCTCTCCCTAAAACGACTGAGCGCTGGGTTCATCTAATGTGATTTTCTGTAGGACGAGATAGAAGGCACAGAAGATCACAGCTAGAGAATTGAGAATTAACTAGACTGCTAGCCATTTTAGGGCACCAAAACTTGGGATTAAACACTTCCCACTTCCCACTCCCAAACCCTGAAATGAACAGTCTTGCTATCTGTGACTAGTTTTATTTTTGTGCGTTTAATAGTCTGAGCAGTCTCACCTTGTTTACAGATGTATTGACACCATTTGCTTCAGGCCATGAAGCACTGTTTCTCCCTTTTTACTATTTATAAGATTCCTTTTTTCACAAAACTTTTAATAAAAACAAATTGTAGAAATAAACACATTAAAATTTGCCCAGCTGTCGTCTAAGCCCTCTTGATTGACTTGCCCAAGTGGCAATAGAGTTCTAATATCTATAATAAAGGGAGATTTGCTATTGTTGGTGGAATGTTGACCCGGTATGTAGAGAAAGAGTATGTGCCTTTGCCTCTTTATACACACAGAGACCCAGGGTGAGGGAGTATTTGTTCCCAGTTTTTAAGATAGTATAAAAAAGCAAATACTTGGTGAGTGATTTAAAAATAAAACCAAAACAAAACACAAAAAGATATTCCACAGGACATGCCACTTTATTATAAAACCTGACACAGGCACGGTACCAAGTATTTCCTCCAGGGTTGTTAAAATTGTTTTATTGTAGCTCCACATTCTGATGTCGTTTAAAATGCCTTTGGGGGCAGTTCGAAGCAGTTCTTCATGCCACTTAGTTTGAAAATAAAATTCTAGATATGCAAATGATTTTCTTAGAAAACTTCACAAAATAAAAGGTGGTTTTTTTTTTTTTCCATAGCACGGTAATGAATGTGGTTATCAATCATATACTTTTTTGGATTATATTGTAGCAAAAAGTTGATTAGCTTACAAAGATTATTAATAGCAATGTATGTGTTATAATACAACCTAGAGTACATTAACCTACAAAAACTCATGCTGGCTGTAGGATAGTAATAAAGGAAGAATTATGACTTCATTATGAAAAAAAAAAAGTTTTAAAGTTTTCAGTTACAAGCAAATTGGAAGAAAATACCTAAGGTGCTTTCAAAAGAGTAACTGAAATTGTTGCAGGCCAAAACAGCAATATATCTCAGATTCAATTCAATAAGAACAGTGAAACTTTTGGTTCACTAATAAATTCTGAGTAAATTAGTGGTGAAGACAAAATGTAACTTGTTTTAGTGAGCCACTAAGGAAAGAATATGCTTATTACAAAGACAAAGTGTGGTGCAGAAAGTATGTTGCACCTGTGTGCATAAACTGTTCGTCATGACTGACTTGATATGTTGCTATTGTATTTCTATATACTCCCTCCAATATAGATAATTTTTAATAACAACTGTGGGATAAAAGTTATCTTCCCCTAGGAAAGACTAATGAGCACAATGATACTAATCACTTTTGTAGTGAATAATAAATGCAATAATTGCCTCATGGGTGAGAAATTGTCTGTCTAAATGCTTCTGAAGCTTTTAAAGTATCTGGGTCTGTCAGTGGCCAGTTATATCAATGCAGAGTATTGTGTACCTACTTAGCTATTTTATGAGAATTGATTTTTACTAAGCCTGATTTGAATGGATTGCATTTACACCAACTGCTATTTATTAATGAAAGTGATAGCCTGCTTTTTAAATAATATGTGTTTTGTCAACAGGAGAGGGTTTTCTGAGCTTTTAACACTAGTAACCCTGAACTCCCAAAATCCACACCTTTTATTCCCCCTTTTCGTTGTCTCCTTGTAGGTGCCTCAGTGCTGGCATCTCGGGAGGACTCTGCCATTACTCATCTGTTACTGATTCTGAATCTTGTGCTCTAGCTCTCCAGCCCGGTGAAGAAGCAATATATCTTTAATTCAGGGCTTGCCTATTGGTTTCCAATTCTAACCTGAGAGCAGTGCTACTTCTGTAATTGCAGGTCTAAATAACTTAAACGTATATACAGAAGCCAATCACTGATCGCTTCCATTGCAATGAGGCATCTGCTGTCAAAGAAGGAAACCATTTGTCAAGTCCCTTATAGATACTGAATCTTCAAACCCAAATCTGGGGATGTTTGCATTTCTGGATTAAAATCAATATACCTGTAATGCCAGCACTTTGGGAGGCTGAGGCGAGCAGATCACCTGAGGTCAGGAGTTGGAGACCAGCCTGGCCAACATGGCAAAACCCCATCTCTACTAAAAGTGCAAAAATTAGTCAGGCATGGTAGTGGGCACCTGTAATCCCAGTTACCTAGAAGGCTGAGGCAGGAGAATCTCTTGAACCTGGGAGGTGGAGGTTGTGGTTAGCCGAGATCGTGCCACTGCACTCCAGCCTGGGCGACAAGAGCGAGACTGCATGTCAAAAAAAGAAAAACAAAATCAGTGTACTTATGGAAAATGAAGACATGTTTCAAATTGTTTAGAGATAATTCTTACTTGATTATTGCAAGACAGGGAAAAGCTTGCCTGCTCTGGTGTCTACAGTTTGATTACCATTAAAGGTTCACAATGTGTACTGTAAGATTATGTACTAAAAGCTAGTGGCCTTCTGCAGATTTTAAAGCCCAAGTAATATACACTTAAAAATAGTTTATTTCCTTGAGAGTGAGCTTTGAAACAGCATGAGGGAAAACACATCTGAAGCTAATGTCTAATCGGACTATTTTGCTATAACAGAAAAAAGCTTACTTTGTATTTAACCTAAGGAAAATAAGATAGTACTATACAAGAAAACAAAAATACTTTCATTCTGGAAGAAAAGAGTTTCAGGACTTACTTTCTTTTTTGTTCTCCTGTAGAATTTGTTTAGTTTTAGCTTCTGCTGGCAGCATTTTTGGGACTTTTTAATGCTGACCGCTCTTCCCCCCCACTCTCCATACACACACACACAAAAGTGGTATTAAATGGTTAAAATGTCACTGCAGCCATTTTTAACATACACGAAACAATTTGCCTTAATCTTATTAGCAGCTGGGATAATCAAATTAAATAGCCTGGTTTGTGAACACTTGTAAGCCTTATGTAGGTATAATCAACTCATTTTTAATATGAATTGAACTATCTCAAAAGCACTATGAATCTTAAAGAAATTATTCTCCAGAAGTGTATATACAAGATTAGAAGAAGACATTTTTCTGTGCTTTATTTCTTGAGTAATGTAAAAAATGAGACATGTGCAAGAAGCACCCTGAATATTTTAAGTAGAGAGCAAAATCGGATTAAAGATACTGACCTTACATATTGAAATCTACTAGTAAAAGCCACAAGGTTGGCTCTGAGAAAACGCTGAGGTGTGGTGTTCCTTATGGTATGTGTGTTAATGCTACCTCACCAAGCTCACATCAGGGTGAAAGTGATTATGTAACCAATTTTGCTGTCATCAAAATATCTTCTTTTTTATTTTTGAGATGACTTTTGAGTCTACTGCTTTGTAAGTAATTGTTTAGATTATTTTGATTGAAGATCCTCTAAAATTAGAATTTGGCAAGACAAATATATCTTACAAAATTTGGGTATACTATATTTTAATATAATGAAATCTTGGTAGGAAGGAAGTATTCTTTTAAATCATGTAATTATCAAAATGTAGCATTGTCTGATACTTACTAAAGTTGGACAAGCAAGGATGATACTATGCCAACAAGCTGGGAAATAGGAACTAATGGGAAAACACCAGTCACTAGAAAAATCTGAAAGAAGTTCGGAAACCTCTTGTTTCATAGTAGAATAGGGGGATTCTACATCCTTGAAATAGGGATGGCGAAGAGATATAGAAGAAAGGCATTCATTCCCTCCACAAATCGGATCTCAAATTCTAGTGCTGGTAAGGGCAAAAGGTGGTTTCCAGAGTAGCTGTAACCATCTGCTGTTCTGAAATACAGGTTGAGCCTGAGGGAGTCTTAACAGTACTGAAGGGCAAATAGACAAAGGGATTTTCAGATGTCAGCTAAACAGTGGACGCTGCTGCAACATGTTACATTTGTGTAAGGATCCAGAGGTGGGTGAATGTAAATGATATTTAGGCCCAGATTTTACAGTAAAGATGATAACTTCACAAAGGCATCATCTGTTTACCTGTGGCTAAATTAACTATTTTTTGGTGAATTTATATTTTAAAACCACTACAAAAGACTTGCAGTAAAACGAACCCTACAGTATATTCTTTGCAAACCCTTATCCAGTACCATGGAGGATTATATTGGCCTATTTAGTTTAGATCATCTTTGAGATTTTCTTGAGGCATCTATATCTAATGAGCTGAGTATTTTGATGGTCACTTCTAGACCCACCAAACCTTTGGCAGATCAATGATCCTTTCAGATAGGGGTAATCAGTTGGGAAGTGAAGGCTGGAGAGAAATGAGTCCTGGGGTAATTCCTTTGGCAACCCATTCATGCTGTCATCAGCAGCGTCTGGGAGCATTTTCGATCTGAAGAGATGATAGCGCTTTTCAAAAAGTTTTCTGTGGTCATGAGACTAATCCTGGAAGCTGAAAGTCATTTCCAGCTTGACCACGCCACCACACTTTCCACAAAGCCACATCTCGTCTGAGTTCCAGACCCTGGTCAGGGTTCTGAAAGCGGTTGCAAATGTGTAGTCTCCGAGTGGGCACTTGTTTGTAAGTATTTATTTTCCGGAGCCCACTCAGGAGCGGAGAGAAGCTATAGGCTGTTAGAGACAACGGAACAATGAGTCAAAACAACGCCTCCCCACTTTTACACTAATGCATGGGGGAAATCCCCAGAACACTAGTGTTTGATTATGAATGGAGCCTGCTTTGGGGTTGGTATCCAGAGGCTAGCAAAGAAGACCTGGAGACCATGGTTTGGTCAAAGCATTTTCACTGGTGCTTAGTGCTGTTTTTAAAAAATACTGCCACAGCGACTGAATGACTGTTTAATTCCCACCCAGTAAGTATTTCAGAAATGATTTCTGCAACAAAAATATTGTTGAAAAGTATTTATTTACACTATAGTCACAAACCATCCATTATCTGAACTTCAGTTAGTGGTTTTGCATTAGAATAGATTTATTTTTTCACAACTATTAAGAGCTAATGACCAAACAAATCAGCTCCAGTAACATTATGTACATTCTTATCTGAAATTTGACTACAAAGGTAACACTTTTAAGTCACAAAACAAAGCATACAAAAATATACTTTCTAAAAAAAATTCCAAATATTAATAGGCAGAAATATACAGCCATACTAAACCGAGGGAGTGATTTTTCTTTCCATAAGGCAACCCATTTACATGCAGACCCTGTAACATTGTCTACATCACACAAGGCACCAAGGACACTTCCAACACAATTGCATGCATCCTAGTTTCAGAGAATATATGTACATCCCCCTTAAATAAGTTAACCTCTGACTCATTTCAAGAGATCATAAATGCTTTACATTTTTTCCCAAAGATTCAGAATTGTAGAGAACAGTGTACATCAAAAATACACGAAATCTGAGTGGATATACACTGAAAAAATAGTCTACATTTCTCAACTCGAAAAGGAGCAGATATTGCTATGTCCCTCCCATCACATTGCACTTCTGTTCTCTGAGTTTATAATACATATTGCTTCAAGGGTTGAGACAACTAGATATGCTCTGATTCGCCATTCTAGGGCCACAGAGTGCGGCATAAAGGCCATACTTCACTCACTGTACAACATGCCCTAAATCAGTCCCAAGCCATAAAGTGCACATCAGTTTTGCTTGTCTTTTTGCTGTTCCCACTTGAAGGGATCAGCGTCTCCCAACCTATTGTAGAAAATGTCTTAGATCAACTCTGACATCCAGGGTCAAAAACCTGTGATGGGTCAAAATAAGGGGAAGTGGGGGAGCAAAACCTAGTCAAACAACCCTTTAAAGCAGGGTCAGACCTCAGCCCTCTTGGCCAGGGGTCCCCCACCACCCCCTTCTGAGCCTCCCCTTTGCCTTGGGTTGATAGTCAACTCACCTAAGAGAGACTAGAATGGGCTAAATTCTAGGAAGGAACTGCTTCTAGGTGGAAAGGGGGCAGTGCTAGCTCCACCAAAGCCCCTTGCCCAACAAAGGGAGGGAGGGACAGGGAAGGGTGGTAGTGTTTGTTGTGCAGCTCCAGTGGACAAAGGGCCTCCGGGACCTTTGGGAACTGGTGTGTCAGCCCGAGTCTCATCTCAAGGTGTTCGGGTCCGAGAGGAGCAAGGGGCGAGCGGCCCTCCACCAAGAGTGCTGCTGCTGCTGCTGCACAGGGTGCCCCCAGGCTGCACGCCCCCAGAGCAGGAGGCTGTAGAGGGGGCTGGCACTGAGGCAGAGGGGGCACTGCTTTTCCGCTCTTTCTGTCTCAGGTGGATCTTGGTGTGGCGCTTCCTCTCATCACTCCGGGCAAACTTTCGGCCACAGTAGTCACAGGCGAAGGGCTTCTCACCGGTGTGGGTGCGGATGTGGGTGGTGAGGTGGTCACTGCGGCTGAAGTTGCGCATGCAGATCCGACACTGGAAGGGCTTATGCCCAGTGTGGATTCGGATGTGCCGTGTCAGCTCGTCGGAGCGGGAGAACCGCCGGTCGCAGCCTTCTGCAGGGCACGGGTAGGGCCTCTCGTGCACTGGCGTCTTGCTAGGTCTGTTGGGGTACTTGCGAGGCCTCAGAATGGGCCGCAGTGGCAGGTGATGTGGGTTATAGGCGGCGGCGGCCGCGGCGGCGGCTGCTGCTGAGCTGCTACCAGGCAGTCGGGGTCCCTCGCTGCCTCCACTGGCCCCTGGTCCGGTCACCCCAGTACTGGGGCCCCCCAGGGTAAAGTTACGGATGGTAGAGAGTGGAGTGAGTGGAGGGGGCACCCGCAGGGTGTCCAGGGGGCAGGGAAAGGGCTTACGGTCTGGGCCAGCTGTACCATGTAGGTCTCTCTGGCACTGAGATGGAAAGAATCCAGGATAGTCTGGGATCATTGGGAAGAGACCTGGGTCCGTGGCTGGCTTGGGGGATGGATAGGAAGGAGGTGGTGGGTAGGCCAGAGAGGAAGAAGTGGAGGTGGTGGCTGCTGACAGGAACGCAGAAGGGTCCTGGTAGAGGTCTCCTGCACAGCCAGAATAAGGAGGAGGAGGCGGTGGTGGAGAGTACAGGTGGTCCAGGTCAGGCTGGGTCTGGGACATGGTGCACACACCCAGGGGTCCTGTGGCCAGTGGGTTGGGGGAGGCAGAGGTGACGCTGGATGAGGCTGTGGTCGAAGCTGGGGAAGTGACCCCTTGCAAGATGCCTGCACTCACAATATTGATGATGCCTTCTGGGTAGCAGCTGGCACCAGGGTACTGAGGGTCAATGGAGAACTTGCCCATGTAAGTGAAGGTCTGGTTTCTAGGTGCAGAGACGGGAGCAAAGCTGCTGGGATATGGGAGATCCAACGACCTCTTCTCTCCAGTCATGTCAATGTTGATCATGCCATCTGGGGAGGGAAAAGGCAGAATGGAGGTGGAATGGAAAATACAGCCAGGATTCCCTTCTCACCCCGGCTCACATAGGTCCATTCCCAAGGCCCAGAGTCTCAGCACTGTAGAGCTGGGGCAAAGTCCAAAAGGTGGGGAAATTGAGACCCACAGACAGTAAGAAGAGGCCAGCCCAACTGTGGCAACCCATTGACAGTATGGAACTCAAGAACTACCTCCAAAAATGCAGAATGAGCTTTTCCCAACTCCCCTCCACCCCCAGCCATCTGCGGCTCTAGTCCCCAATAAAAAACACCCAATAATAGCAACAACAATATTTTAAAAGGCCCCATCTGCCCGGAGCTTCTCTCCCTCTTTTTTTGCCTGGGGGTTCCACGGCTGAGGCACCAGGACAAACACCACCCAAGAATCGACCTAGTGTCGTGATGCTGCCAAACCGAGAGGAGAGCCCGAGAAGCGGGTGGGTGACTTCCCGGCTGCTCCCCATCCCCAGCGCCTTGTGCCTTTCTCTCCCTCCCTCTCCCGCTGCGCTTCAGCTGAGGGCTGCTGGAGGGAATGGGGGCTGTAGAGGAAGGAGTCCGTAGGTTTCCCTGCCCTCCCAATCTTCTCCGTCTTTCCCGACAGCCGCGCGTCCCCGCCTCAGCTCAAGGCCAGTGGCCCGGCTTCGAGGAAGGTGCGGGGGCCGCGAGAGACGACTTCCACGGCATCGCCAAGGAAACCGGCGTCGCCGGTGCCCCCGCGGGCCTCCCTCAGCAGTCCGGGGGCTGCTTCCCGCCGTTGCTTGCCCTCCTCCACCACCCACTCCCTGCCTCCGCCGGCCGGAGCCCCCGCCTTGCTAACCCCCTCAACTTCGCGGGCGGTGCGCAGGTGGGGGAGCGCCTCCAGGCCGCAAGAAGGGAGCGCTCCGAGATTTTCCCGGGGTCGGCTCTGCCCAGGAGGGAGCTACCGACGATTTCCCCTGGCGCTTCTCCGCCGCTCGGCTCTCCAGGCGCGCAGCTCTCCCCGGGAGCCCCGAACTTTACCGTCACTTTGCCCCTGCCCCGGGAGAGGGGAGGTCGAAGTGCTACCGGCCAGAGGGCCTGCGCAAGCCTCGAAGCCTGAAGGGACGCCTCTTCCACCCCCATCCCTGCGCTCGCCCGGGGCTGGGCGCGCCGGGGCGCACGCACGCCGGTTTGCTGGCGACCTGGCGCATCTGCCCGCGCGCCCTGGTCCCTGCTGCCGCAGGTTCCTCCTACACCCACTTCCAGTCTTCAAAGCCAGTGCAATCAGCACCGTCCACCTGGAGCCCCAATCCTTTCCTGCGATTCCCGCACACCCACTGCACCCCACCCACCACCTCCGGGCCGCGCAGGTCCCGGCCTGCGAAGACACGCGGCTTACCTCCAGCCACTCCGTTCATCTGGTCAAAGGGGCCTCCCAGTTCGGCATTGGGAAAGATGGTCACCGACGTGGCGGCGAGGTCCTCCACCGGGTAGATGTTGTCAGACAGCTGGTGCACAAAACCACTGAGAGTTACTGGGATTTTGTCTACGGCCTTGGCGGTCATCATTTGCTCCTCGCACAACCTGGAGACCCAACTCCCTCGCTACCTGGAGTGTCAGAAAAGCCGTTTTGGAGAGGGGTTGGACTGAGCCTGGGATGGTATCTCCTTTTGCCCTCCACACTTAAAAACAACCACCACACACACCAAAAAAAAAAAAAAAAAAAAAAAAAAATCAACAGAAATAAAAGTAGCAAACAAGTTGCTGTTTTTTAAGAAATAAGAAAAATGGCTATTTGCCACTGACTCTCTCCTGTCTGTGTTCCGGCTGCTGGGAAGCCAGGAGTTGCTGGTGTAGTGTTATTATAACAGTCAGTGTGTCCCCTCGCCGAGCTATTAATCAATTGCTCCTTGCTCAGTTAGACGGAAAGTGTTGCTCTAAGTATTTATGGGCAGGTCTTCAATACCCGTGACGTCGCTGCCCATATATGGACTGAGGAACAGGGCTGGGCCAGGCGGCTTTTGCCGTCACATGGCTGATTTGCATACACGGGCTCGGCCGCGCGGACTCCGCCGGGCTCGCGACTCCCAGCTCGCAGCCGGCGGGGATCCGCGGGGGTCCCGGGCACGCGGCCCTAGCTGCAGCCTGGGTCCGGGGCACAGGGATCGCGGGAGAGAGGGCGCGCCATGGACCCAGCCGCAGCCACAGCGGGAGAGCGAGCGGCTCCGGGCTGCGGCTCAGCCTCCCGGGGCGGGGAGGAATTCCGGTTCTCTGGGACTTTCCAAAAAAGGCGAAGATCCGGTGCCGGCGGCTCCGCCTCCCTAGCCCTTGTTTGGGAGCCATTCCGGAAAATTAAACTTCGGAAAGAAACCGAGCTGAGCCGAGACACTACAGTCAAACCCCTACTCACTTTCTTGGCAGCTCAAAACCGCAAGCAAAAGGAGGCAGCGAAGAGAAAAAAAAGCTACATGCATTCACGGAAGCTGACTGCTTTTTTCTGAATTACTTGGTGGAAAGAAGTGGCTGGTGATAAGAGTGAATGCGTATTGCTTTTTTGGAAAGTCTGTTCTATTTATACAGGAGCGAAAACGGAACAGGTTTGGGTTGTTTGTTTGTTTAAGTATTTTGGGCACCTTGGGACTGGGAGGGTAAACCCTAGGAGGAGCAGAATTACTGTGGGGAGCTTCGAGAGAAATCCTCAGCCGGAGACACCCTCCTTCCTCTGCCCGCGCGCTCCCCGCCCCCCTTCAGCTGCTGCGCGGAGCGGGCGCCCTTCCCGGCGCGTCTGGGCGGTCGGCTGCGTGGGGGCGTCCAGATGGAAGCTTGGACACTCACCCTGCCCCTCCACACACACATACACACACACACTCGCTCCACTTCCGCTACACACTCCCGCCCCCGCTGCCCTCTTCACACACCCGCTCACACACCTTACACTACACACCTCCCTGTTGACTGCGCCCGCGCGCCCGCGTTGCCAGCAGTGTCCCGGCGGCAGAGCGGGCTCCGGGCTCGCGGGACAGGAGGCTCTGTGAAGACACTGTCTTCGCCTTCACTACCTGTCCCGGCAGCCACAGATTCCTCCTGACCCCCATGGCCCACTATCCAGGGCCGCGCCCTGCCCGCACCCGAGCCAGAATACACGTACTAGAATAAATATTTTCTCTCCCTCCCCAAAAAACACCTTGGTGAGCCGAGCGCGGTCCTCAGTGACGGCCGAAAGCATCTCTAATCACTTTCAAGACACCATCCCCATCCCCCAACCCACTCGTTTTACTTTGCGAGACCCCGGTAGAAACCCTTCTGTTTAGTTCCCAAAGCAATTTTAAAAAACTTTTCCAAAGTCCAAATAGCAGCAGGTTCTGGCATGCTGGGCGCAAAGCTTCCACCAGTGAGCCTCAGCCCGCATAGGTAACCGGGCCTGGCCGGGGCCCCACAGGAGGTTGGTCCCGGGTGCCCAAGTCCAGCGCACCGCCGCCTGCATGGCTCATTCATGGTCGTTTGTGCAGGTTGCGAACTGCCCCAGAGCCCTTTCCCGCTCCAAAGCCGTGGAGGCCAGGGATAATGCGCAGGGTCAGCCTCGCGGGCCTGTCCTGTTCCTTTTTCACCCCCGGCCCGGAGCGGCCCTAGCCTAGTGCGGGCCGGGGCAGGCGGGAGCCACTGCGCCACGCCGTGGAGGGAGCGCGGCGCTGCAGGCGGCTCTCCAGCCGCTCACCTGCCTCGACCGCTGCAGCCGTGCGCCTGCTCTCGCCAGGCCCAGCGCACCGCGGTCATGGCCCTGGGGCGGCCGGGAGCGGTCTCTCCCTCTGCTCTTCCACCCAAGCGCTGCTTCTCCCTCTCCCTCCAAAAAAGCCGGTCTCCGGCGGCCGGCCATCTCTGATGTAAGTCACCCAGAGCACATTTGGGAAAGTTTCTCGCTCGCGCTGTGCGCTTTTTTCCAATTGGGGATGAAAAGGACGTGGAAAGAAATCGCAGCAAGGTTAGCACCCTAGTAGATACCCCACACCCAGCAAAAATGTGCAAAGTCCTAGAAAGAAAGGAAGGAAGGAAGGAAGGAAGGAAGGAAGGAAGGAAGGAAAGAAGGAAGGAGAAGAGAAGAGAAGAGAAGAGAAGAGAAGAGAAGAGAAGAGAAGAGCGAGAAAAGATAGCTGCGTTCTTACCACGTGTGCCAGCCCGCTCCGCCTGCGCTCCGGCGGGTCCCGCGGCCCCCGCGCTGACCATGGGGAAGACGACGCCTCGGAGGGGAGCCCGACTCGCATCTCCGGCCCTGAGTCCGAAAGAAGGGGGGAAAGCCGAATTATGCAAATACGGATCCCTGCGATGGGGCTCGGGTTACGGCCCCCGCCGGCCCCTGAGGTGAGGCACCCACCGGCGGCAAGCGCGGGCGCCGCGACTGCTCGCGCTTCGCTCCTCTCTGCGCACGTGGGCGGACTGGCAGGCGGGAGAGTTGCCCGGGCCGCCCCGCGACTGGCGCAGCCGGCAAACCCGCCGGCGGTCGCCGCGCGCCGCCCCGAGGGGGAGCTCCTGGACGCCCGAGTGCCCGGCCAGCAGGCCGCGGAGGGCAGGACGCGGGCCGGGGGGGAGGGGGCGGGGGTGCCTGAGCGAGGGAAAACCGCGAGGTCTTCGGCTGCCACCCTTCCCAGAGGAGTAGGCCAATGGAAGGCGGGTGGAGGAAGGAGCCCCATCAAGGAGTCCTAAAAGCACATTAGAGTAAATGAGAGTGACTGACCCTCTGAAATTCTTCGGAGCTTTCCAAGGACTCACACCACCCCCTAAGAGCTACGCTGCACCAGCCCGTGGTGCGCAGGGAATGGAGTGGGGGCGGGGACGGGCAGCAGCTGCGGGGAGGCCGGGGAATGCCTGGGGCCAGTCCTGGGAAGCCTTTATTGAATCTCCTCTGAAACGAGTCAGTAGATAACTCTCGTAACCTTTGTTTTTTTGAGTGTCTCTTGAAGTACCAACCCTTAAATATGGGTAGTGCAGGTAATGGAACAGAATCAAGGCGCACTCTTTCAAGCCAGCCACCCTGTGGATAACCTCAGAAAGCTAAAGTGGCTTGCCTAAAGTCATGTAGCTGGTAAGTGGTCGTATCCAAACTTGCAGCCGGGTCTTCTGAATCCAAGTACAGCGCACAGTGGTCGCTACATAGTGCCCTCAGGAAAACCCAGGTCTGAAAAGTGAACAGTTCTTTGAGGATTGGGAGCCTAACTCCCCCCACTAGCGAAGAATCAGGCCACCTCCGCCAATTTCATCTCCTTTCTTTGGCGTGTCTGAGGAGAGCAAAGCTGAGGTCAGGGTTTTCTACAGGCAAGGAAGAAGGGACTGTCATGGACACACCCCCTACCCACTGTAAAGGGAGAATTTGAGTTCCTGGGCTCTCCAGACTTAGATTGTGAATGGAATAGCCAGGCTGGCACAAAGCCGGCATACTAATAGACGCTGTCATAAGAGGAGCCAGCCCCACAGTATCCTCCCTGGAGACAAGAAGAGGTGAGAGAAGAAAGAAGTGCGGACAAATAAAAACTTCACAGGGTTTACTGAGCAAGATACTGTGCTGGAGGTGGAGGGGTGTGGGGATGGAGAATGTGAGAGTTGAATACCAACATGTACCATGGTCCCTACTATTAAACATTTGAACTTTTTTGTTTTCACTTTCTTTAAAATAGAGCTGTAAAAATGCCCAAGTAAATGGGGCACTCCAAGATGTATCAGGGCTATTAAAAGAGTAGCAAACTCATGCCAGATTCCAATTTGCTTTGTCCAGATTCCAATTTGCTTTGTCCAGATTCCAGAGCCAGAAAGTAAAATAGCAAGGATGCATAGAAGCCCTTTAGTAGGCTTACTCCTGGGGTTGCAGGAGAATGTTTGGGGTGACAGGCAGGGGTGGCAACCTGAAGGTCCTAACTGGACCCCAGGGTCCCCTGAGTGATTTTCAGGTTTTTTTTTTAACCCAGATTTGAAATTCTCATTTACAATGTGGTGACAGGATCACCATCAGTCAAGTGGGATGTCACAAATAATTTGTTAATATTTGTGTTTTGATTTATTAACATTTTTGCACATCATAGGCTCTACCTATTGTGATGTCATTTTTGTTCCCTTCCATACTAACACTGTTACTGGAATAGAAGACATAAGAAGGTCAGAATTTGCCTTAACTGGGGACACTCATGAGGGTGGGGACCTCAGACTTGAATGGCGTAGAACATGTGCACTTCAGTGAAAATCAGATCAATTTCCAACTCTGCCATCCAGCCAAGCTTTCTTAAAGGTGCCCCTGTATGCTGGAAAAAACTGATAAATGGTTCTCTACAACCATTCAACAACTGATAAATGGTTCTCACTACTAATCTGGTAATCCCAGAGGCTATAAACCAAGCCCAGGCTACGCCAATCAAAACCGTTGTGAAGCTTGAGGAAAGCATTGCTTTGCACCAGTCCAGTGTGCAACTTAAGTCACGTGTCACTGGCACAAATAATCTGGACAGGAGGAGATAAGAGCTCTATGATCTAATTTTGTTGAAGCAGCAGCACAAGCAGTAGCACTGGCCCAAGCAGTGGGTGCTCAGGTTCCCTTTAGATATTTTATGTGCCTCTACTAGGTGTCCATCACTACACCAAACCCCAGGGGTATAATAGTGCCTAAAACTAGGCCTGGTTCCCACCCCATGGACTTAGCATTGTGTATCACACAAATACATGACTACAAACAATGACAGTGTTTGATCCCAATGAAAGAAAACGACAAAGGACCGAAGTGAGTCTTGGAGGTTGAGGAAGACTTCTCTAAGCAGAGATCTGAAGGATGTGCAAGGATTGGGGGAAGGTCAGTGGAGACAGGATTCCAGGGAGAAAGAACAGAGGCTGAAAGGTGCCAAGGTGGGAGGAAGCAAAGTTCATTTGAGGAATGGGGAAAGTCATTAGTGGAAACTTCTAAGGCCATCTCCATGTCTAGAGCACTGGGGCTGAAGGTAGCCGGTACAGGCATCCTCCTTGGAGTGTCTCCAGAGAGACTTTATTCTCTGAGATTCTTTCTTTGCTCTGCCTTTTCTTTTTCTGGCTAATGACAGTGACATTAGAATTTTTACATTTGAAATTTTTTACCACTCAGCTTCTGTAAGCAAATGAGAACATGCTGACAAGGTTTCAGCAAGGAGAACATACACAAAAATGCTTACTGATATCAGCATTGTGTCTTGGTGACAGTCGCAATGAAAAACATTTCTTAGTTGTCTATTTCTTAATAAGGAAATGACAGACTGTGTGAAGTTTGTCCCATTTTAAATGAATAGAGTTTATAAGTGCAGCTTTTCTAGTAGAAACACATCCTGACAAATCTGCAGATCGCTTTACCATTGCTGGCAAAAGATAAAAGGTAAATCAATGCATGGTATACCATGACCTGGTGTCCACTTTAATAACTGATAGGCTGTCAGTCTGATCACAAAGGTTCAAAGCATAATCTTCATCCCAAATCATGCCTTTTTATATTTTTGAATCTTTCAGCTTATACCTTTAATTTATTATCTCTAATTATATAAAAAATAAAGTTTGCTATAACTGAGGAGCTTATGGATTTTTATACACATATTACTAGCCTGCTTACATTACCAGGTTATGGGGAGGAATTTTTCTTCTTCCAAATGATGTCATACTTGTTATAGAAGCTTTGCTTTTATACTGACAAAAGGACCAGGCCAGTCAGTGCATCCAGTTGTCAGAGCAGTTGCTTCGCAGCATTAAACCAAAAAAGAAAACAAATTGTATATTTCAATCAGATAATCTTGATAAGAATGGTCATTATTTCTCATGATTACGGTTAAGGTTATAGGCTCTAGAGGCCCATAAGGCCTGGATTTAAATCCTGTGGTCCTGGGTTCAAACCCAAATCCTGCCACTACCTGGCTATATGTACTTAAACACCTAGGTAGTTAAAAGTTCTGGCAGGGCGCGGTGGCTCACACCTGTAATCCCAGCACTTTGGGAGGCCGAGGCAGGCGGATCATGAGGTCAAGAGATCAAGATCATCCTGGCCAACATGGTGAAACCCCATCTGTACTAAAAACACAAAAATTAGCTGGGCGTGGTGGCACGCACCTGTAGTCCCAGCTACTTGGGAGGCTGAGGCAGGAGAATCGCTTGAACCCGGGAAGCAGAGGTTGCAGTGAGCCAAGATCACACCACTGCACTCCAGCCTGGCAACAATGTGAGACTCTATCTCAAAAAAAAGAAGAAAAACTTTCATAACTTCTGTGTGCCTCTATTTCCTCAAATATAAAGCGGACAGAATGATTATAGGGTTGTTTTAAGGATTAAATATAATAATATATGTAAAACCCATACCATATTGTCAGTATATAATAACTATTCAGTAATTGTTAGCTATTAAATCATTATTATTATTGACTGTCCACTCTGCACCAGACACTATATTATGTTCTAGGTTCATTGCTTCACTCCTCACAACCACCTTGAGAAACACGGCTGTTTATTCTCATTTCACTGATGAGGGAACTAAAGCTCAGGGAAGATAGTTCACCCAAGTTCACACAGAACCAGAATATGAACTCTGTTCTCTCAATCACCAAAGCCCACATGTTTCAAGTACATTACATAATGTAGAACAACCACAGCAGATAAAAGCGAGACAGTGGCTATACTTCAAACATTGATATAGGAAGTATTTGTTGCATTTTTCCAAAATTCTGAGCTTCAGCTTCCAAGAACATTGATAATATCATAACTGAGCAGGCGAAAAAGGAACCCAGAAGGCAGAGGTTACTGGCATGTAATTTAAAACAAGCAATACCTTTGAGGAAAATGTCATCTAAACTTGGAAAGCCAAGTTCCACATTAATAATAATCTAATTAATATATCATCTTTCTTTTCCAGTAAGACCACAATACATAACAATAGCACTGTTGTTCTTCCAAGGAGGTTTGGGAATATAGAATCGAAATATAAAATGCAGGAAGAATGGGTTAGCAAATGGCCTGCAAAATCTAGAGACAGTGCTCCATAAGGGACATTCTTAGCCTTGTGCAGCCCACGGAGGAGCACGTCCTCGTGTGATCCTCTCCATATTCTCTATGCCATTACTTTTTCAACTTAATTCTAAATCCCCTTAAGGCAGGGACATCAGAAATGTGTTCTCTGTTTATATTCCAATCAAGCAAAGTTCTGGATAAGAATCCAATATATGCCTTTCCAGCGACGAGAAGCATCTGAGATTTTTATACTGTCTTGTCAGATAGTTCCCAATTAATTCTACCCATCCCCCTTCATGCTATGTCTAACAATTTCTTAGGGAGATGTTGTATTTAGAACAAGGGCAAGGACCTTGGAAAGCATCCTCTGAAAGGTTTGTCCTCAGATACCCCCTTTTGCAGAGGTTTAAATCTTTAAGCTGTGAGGGGCCACTCTCTGTCTTCAGGATAGTGAGTGCTACTGACATGGTAGCAGCCAGCAGTGAGCCACCCCCTCTCCTTCCTGACTCTTCTCCCACCTGCTACTGGTCCCAGATGCAGGGCAATCGAGGTAGCCTGGGGAATGGAAAGGACTCCAGGCACAGAGTTCCAGTTCTGCCTCTGCCAATGGCTGATGGTGCTATTTGGGGTGGGTGGTTGATGCTACAAGGCACCACCTGTGCTTGCTGCAGTCACATCACTCAAACCTTTAGTGACAGCCTTGGGAGATAGGCTTTTATTTCCCTGTATCCAGTGATACTTTTTAACCTCATGCCACAAAGAGGTAGAGACATCACATCCCCTTGTGCCTGCCAGAATTTTAAGTAGCAGCCAAGGGAGCCATAATGTTTAGAAAAAGAGTTTTACATCTTCACCATTTTGAGTGAGGAAGGTGGTGGGAGCAGGGGAAAGGATTGGGCAGAAAGAGAATGCAAGAAGCTGGTGCTGGGTACAACACTGTGTACTGGAAATACCATGAGATTAGGAATTGGCCTTAATGGTTGTCTCTTCATCATAATAATGGCTGATATTTATTGAGCATTTCAGGATGCTAACCACTTTCATGAGTGGGATGCTTTATCTTTTTTAATCTACCAATCACACTATGAAGCAGATATCATTATACTCAAGAAACTGAGTCACCAAAGCCCAAGTTGCAGAGCTGATTAAGTGGAAGTGCCAAGACATGAACCCAAGTAGTCTGACGCCATTACTGGTGTTCCCAGTACCTACTCTAACCGGTGTAACTAGACAAGTGACTTAACATCTCTGAGCCTCTGTTTCTTCATCTTTAAAATGAGACTGGGTATGCCTGCCCTAAGTGCCATTGACCAGAGCATTGTGAGACATCCAAGGAAGACCACATTCTGAAAAGCAAGATAATACTGCAAATATAATTGTTGTCTCCCAAGGCAATTGTTTGGGTCGCGGGGCCTTCAGAGACAGGGCTGTATATAGATTGGGGTAGGGTGGGAGGCCAAGTTTATGATTCCAGGACAAGACATCAACCACTAAACTCAACTTGTGACTTGTTTGCTTGCTGACCAATCCTAAGACCCTTCAAGGTGGCCTCTTTTCCTCTCCTCGTGGTGCAGAGTGGTCCATATCTGTGTTTTCCTTCTTATGTGGAGATAGGGGAGTAGGGAAATGTCCCTTGGAGTCCCTTTGGAACTAGGCCTTGGTGGGTCTGCCTCTCCTGATACTAACAGCAGGCCCAGATACGTGGTCATACTCCTTCTTGAATCCTCATAATTAACTAGATTGTGTGCGTCCCTCTGAGGGCTGTTGTGGTGCCAATGTGCTCACTACTGAGTAACAGAACGATTTCAATAAATGGCCTTGTATGCTCAAAAGAGAGTCTCCCCAGAGACCTGGCAACCCCAGCCTTTTAGGATTAGACATTACTTTTTAAAATACGATTATTCAGACAACAACCCATGAACACTTCAAAAAGAGGAAAACTGGAACAATTTATTACGGCCTTTCTTCCCTTTATTTGAATTTCATGAAACAAGAGGCACCAAAAACATGTCCAAAGTGACCATTTTGGTCCCCTCATCTGTTACTCAGAAATCCTAGAGATGGAAGGTGCTTTAACAAGGGTCTTATTCCCTCACTTTTCCTGTATGTCAGGCTTTTTAAAATCACAGATTGCTCTCATAGAATAGCAACTCGAGTGGACTGTTACCAAACAAATAGAAACTAGTATCTGGAAGCCCAGTATGTATAAATATCAGGTAAAAGATGGGTGGGTGGCTATAGTTGAACCTGAGTGGACTTGACTCCTTCCCCACCATGCAAATCCCTGATGAAGAGGACTGAGACACTGTGATGGTTACTACTGAGTGTCAACTTGATTGGATGCAGGAATACAAAGTATTGATCCTGGGCATGTCTGTGAGGGTGTTGCCAAAGGAGATTAACATTTGAGTCAGTGCACTGGGAAAGGCAGACCCACCCCTAATCTGGGTGGGCACAGTCTAATCAGCTGCCAGCACAACTAAAATATAAACAGGCAGAAAAATGTGAAAAGAGAGACTGGCCTAGCCTCCCAACCTACATCTTTCTCCCATGCTGGATACTTCCTGCCCTCGAACATCAGACTCAGCTTTGGAACTCGGACTGGCTGTCCTTGCACCTCAGCCTGCAGACAGCCTATTGTGGGACCTTGTGATCGTGTGAAATAATACTTAGTAAACTCCCTTTTATATATTTATCTATTCTATTAGTTCTGTCCCTCTAGAGAACCCTGACTAATACAGACACCTTGTCCAAATTTCCTGAGATTTGAAGGCCACTGCTGTAACTTAGAGGCTCAGCCCATAGCATGCTGAGCCAGGGGCTGTGGATAAGCAGGTAGGTGAACCAGAGGGTAACTTGTCTCACTTCCAAATGCCCAGACTAGCTCATAGTGTTCTTTTATCCATTCAGCAAATATTTATTAAGCACCTACTATACGCTAGGTATTATGCTGGATGCTTGGAATGCATCAGTGAACAACATTCCCTGTCTTCATGGAGCTCACATCCTGAAAATTCTTATGAATTTAGTTCCAGGAACCAAAAAAGGGAACTAAGTTTGTAGTGTCTTCCTCTATCTTCAGCCAGAATCACATTTAAACCACCCACACTCAGGTATGAATCTCTCCTAAGGCCATCAGAGAAAGAATACCAAACTTGTTTTAGTAACTCATTCCGGTATTTAATACGCTCACAAGACATTCTTCAGAGATAGAATACACCCCATTTTAGTATGCATTTTATTTTGTTTTTTCCTCAGGAGACCTGATAGAAGTTAGTCACAATGTTCTAAGTAAGAACCAGTCAAAGGCTAGACTACAGCCCTCAAACTTCTCTGTTTAACATGGATAGAATCTCAGTTTCTATAGCCTGTCCCCAGGATTTTCATGTTTTGAACCTTTCACCATCCACATCACCTCTCTGATGAATTTCCCCCACACTTCCCAGTGGTTGTAAAGCCCAGTAAGCCACTTTAGGTGCCACTCTACCCTTTCCAAGTCCCTTTCACTCACATTACTTCATATATAACCCTATGATGTTGGCAAGGCCATGTTCACCTCTCCCACTGCCCAGGGAAGCCAAGTGAGCCCCAGAGGGGCCAAGTGACTTACCTAAGGTCACACAGCTAGTAATGAGGCAGAGGCAGCATGGCCAGCCGGGTCTCCAGGTGCTGAGCTTCAGAGTTCTGTCTCGTGGGAGCCTCAGCTACCATTTGGGAAGGTCCAGGTATGTGAAGGCTTGTGCAATCCCTGAGACATTTTGATGGCTGGTGGCCAGTTAACATTTAGGTCATGTGTTTTCTTTCCCAGGTGTGTGTTGACCCTGTTCTGTACCCTGTGTCATATGACCTCTAAAGGTAAGGACTGGTAGCATAAAGTAAAATCATAACCACCATCAATCGGCCAGTTCCTGGCCTTCTGGGTCATCAGAGGCAGACTGGGGCCCCACCAGCCCTAGGTCCATCCCAGTTAGTACTCAATTGTCCCATATCTGTGAGGTTGGCACTGACTCACTGATTGCCACCCTCTGGGTTATCAGCCTGTGGTGCAACCAGAAGAGATTCTCATCTGTGTGAGGTGGCTCAAGTGTGGTTGGGTCTCGACTGGGGTGACCAGCCTGACCAGGTGGAGGAGATAGACTCATCCACATCATCAACAGAAGGCTTTGATGGCTTTGTTTTTTTCCAAACTTAGGTAACCTATGCCACGCTATGCTCAAAAAAGATCACAATATTATTTTGAGATGAAATCATTTGTGTTTGTGGCTAAAATTTGGCCTCATCATAATTCATTTAATGGGTAACACCATGCCACCCTTTCAGTCTTGCCCAGAGGGTTGCAAGATGGTCCTTAATACAATGAAAGGAGATGGTGTATAGTTACAGGAACTGGCCCGTAAGTGTGCTGGGCCATCTCCTGACCTGACTCATTATCAGAATCCTAGTCCCAATAATCTATTGTAAAACAATAATAACAACAAAGAAAATGCCCTTTAAGAAGCTAATTTTGAAATAATCTAGGTTCTCATTATAATTTTTTTAAAAATCCGGACTCCTTACCACAACCTGCAAGTCTCTACATCAGGGGTTCCCAACTCCCAGGGCTACCGACTGCCACCAGGAAGTGTTAGGAAGCGGGCTGCACAGCAGGAGGTGGCGAGTGAGCATTGCTACCTGAGCTCCACCTTCTGTCAGATCACTGGCGGCATTAGATTCTCATAGGAGCATGAACCCTATTGTGAACTGCGCATGCAAGCGATCTAGGTTGTGTGCTCCTTACGATAATCTAATAATGCCTGATGATCTGGGGTGCAAGAGTTTCATCCTGAAACCCTCCCCTGACCATGTCCGTGGAAAATCTGTCTTCCACAAAACCAGTCCCTGGTGCCAAAAAAGGTTGGGAACCACTGCTCTAGATGACCTGGCCTTGTCCTACTTCTCCAATTAACATGTCTCTCCTCTCTCCCCACTGCTCACCATGCTCAACCATTCCATGCTCCTTCTCATCCTGTGCACCAGCTATTCGCCTTGTCTAGAATGACTCCTGCCCCCACCCTTTGATCATCCTATGCCTAGTCCTTATTCAAATCTCAACACAAGCCTTCCCTTCCCAACCCTCCCCTCTCTTCCTTGGTCACCCTGACCATTACTGTGCTTTATTTTCTTATATGAGGTGTATTCTTAGTGAGTATAAGCTCTATGAAGGTAAGGGCAATGCCTATCTGGACCGTCACTGTATCCCCCACCAACAACAATGCTGGCACAGAGGAACGTGCAGTAATCATTTATTGAATGGATGGGATGAATGAGCCAAGATCAGCCAGGTTTGGAATTCACTGCCTTATTAAAACATTTTGCCCTTCCTGAGTCTTAGCTGCCTAATCTGTAAAACAGGAGTATTAGCCTCCGTGGCAGCTAAGGCCCCATATAGCTTTGGCAATCTATTATTTTCTGACCCTGTGGACCCTTGGGGAGCCCAAGGGCCTCCGCCTCAACGGTCACCCCAAACTGGACCATAATTTTGTAAATAAGGCAATATCACAAGTCCCAATAAAGGCAAAATATATCAGGCCCATTGAAGAGGTCTCCCTCCTGCCAAGAAAGAGTGAGGTTGTGCTTAGGAAGAGGCTGGATGATCCTTATAGGAATTGTTCCCCATGAAGTCTGTTTGATTGAATTCTGTTGATTTGCTAATGCCAAGGTATTTGCAAATGGGTGGAACAAATGAATATTCTGATATATACATGAGCTGTACTTAGAAGGAAGACTTAACTAAATCTGCAACTACTGGAACCTCTTTTTAGTTTTATAAATAAAGATAATTTATCCTTTTTCAATCTTCAGGAAAGTCCCTTGGACTTCATTAATTCTTTCAAATGGATATTCTGCTTAAAGTGACATAGAACATAATGGGAAGGAGACAGTTAATAAGAGGGAAAGAAATGGTTTTTCTACCTAATTAGAGAATAGAACCTTAAAGTAACTTGTGTTCTTTGATCTAAGGCAGTTAGGACTACATGTTGCTTTTGAATGAATGCTGCTAAATTTCAGAAAATAAATACCATTATTATCAACATTTGGCTTTGAATATCCTAATGGCACTCCTGTAGGCTTACTTTAATTTCAATGATATATTTTAATTTTGGCTATAGAATAGAAACTACAGTTTACATAATTTTTAGAAAACCAAGAACAAGTTGGCTTAATTGGGGCCTGGTTATTTAAAACACACACAACACAAATCAATAAATGGTGTGAAGAGAAAATAGTCATGCAAAGAAAGAAGTCAATTTTTTTTATCGTCATAGTCCAAAAGTATCTGACCTATCAGGTGTAAATTGTCACTGACAGACACAAAAAGGCCATTTATTAGACTTGTTGGGCCAATGCTGGCAAAATAAATGAGTAAGTGTTTTTGATACCTACTGAGTGCCAGGCCCTGGGTCAGAGGTTGTAGAAAATGAAAGATGAATTTGAGTCCATGTCTCTTGGAACCCATAGTCCAGAAAGAGGTAAGACAGGTGCACACATAAGTAGATTGCACAGAGGGACATGATAGGTATGATCAGACACATTCAAAATGTTGTTACAGGTTCCAAGGAAGTGGACAACAGCTGCAAGTATAGTACTTGGAATCAAATAAGGCAAAGCATGTGAAGGCCACTCATTTTTCAGACGTGGGTGTTTTTATGTCCTTCATAGCTCATTAAACCTCTGTACACTATACCTAATACAATGGGATGGCTGTGGGAGATTATCAGTATACACTGATCGATTAATCAATTGACTTGATTGATACTTAGTAAACGATAAATGAAACATAGTACAAACACAGTCCTTAGCAACCAATAGGTAGAGTTAATGGATTCTGGGGGTTTACCTGAAGATTAATCAAAAGTTTGGCTGCTATAGTTGTAGACTCATAAACATAAGTTCTGTAGGTATCTATCATTTTTAGTTTTCTGAGCTAAGATTATTGAAGTCAGTCAAGGCAGGAAAGACCATGCATTTGTACAGCCTAATCAGAAATGAAGGAGGCTGCATTTAGCAGC